>NC_092128.1:59689819-59992849 GCF_043159975.1 Macaca nemestrina | reverse complement strand
TCCCTATTATGGATACAGGTATAGATATTTCTCACGAAACGAAAAAATAGAACTACCATATGATCTAGCAATCCCACTACTGGGTATTTATCCAAAGGAAACGTAATTAGTAGATCAAAGAAATACTTGCATTCCCTCTGTTTATTGCAGCACTATTCACAGTAGCAAAGATACGGAATCAACCTAAATGTCCATCCATGGATGAACGGATAAAGGAAATATGATATAGATTCATAATGGAATGCTAATCAGTCATAAAAAAGAATAAAATCCTGTCATTTGCAGCAATATGGATAGAACTGGAGGTTTTTATGTTAAGTGAAATAAGCCAAGCAGAGAAAGACAAATATTGCATGTTTTCACTCATATGTCAAAGCTAAAAATATTGACCTCACAATAGTAGAGAGTAGAATAATAATTACCAGAAGCTGGGAAGGGCTTTGGAGGAGATGGGATGAAGAAGGGTTGGTTAATGGGGATGAAAATACAGTTAGATAGAAAAAATACGTTCTAATATTCCATAGCAGAGTAGGATGACTATAGTTAACAACGATTCGAACAATTTTGAAATGACTAGAAGAGAGAACTTGAAATGTTCCCAACGTATAGAAATGATAAATGTTCTAGAAGATGGATACCCTAAATACCCAGACTTGATCATTACAAATTCTATGCATGTAAAAAAATCATACAAATGCATAAAAATGTGTGAATATTATATATCAATAAAAAAATTAAAGCACACCATTTACCCTTCTATCGTACTCTTGATTTCTTTAAAAAAAAAAGCATGGCTTGTAAACTCAAGATACTGGATAATCTATCAATATTTCATATTATTTAAAAGCTAACAAAATGAACAAAAGAAGAACCTTCAGTTTACGGAAGGTTTCAACACACTTCTGGAAAGCGATAAAGGGATAGGAAATGACAGAAAAATAAAGTAGAACCTGGGGAATCATGCCCTGAATATACACAGAAATAACTGCAGGGAGCAGCCAGACAAGCTGGGTTAAATCTTCATTTATGTGAGTAAAATCTTCATTTATCAGTAGAAAATATTCTAAATATATAATTCAAAAAATAGTGATATAACTATAGTATTTAGAAATCTGGAGGTAATAAGACTAGCTAATACCTATTCTACATGCCAAACACTATTCTAAAATATTTTAAAGTACTAGAACTTTTAAGATTGATACTTTCATCTCTATTATTTGATGACAAAATGGAGACACCAGAAGTTATGCTCAGAGTTGTCAAGCTAATAAATGGGGAAGCCAGGATTTGAATCCAATAGTTTAGTTCCAGATTCCACACTATTAGCTATCGCATTATTCTACCTGTACATATAATTGTGAGGGTAACTACAATAATAAATAAAACTAGGAATAGTTAAAGGAGGCTATGGGAGATGGGAGTAGGAGCAGGCAGAAATAAGACATAGTTTGTACCTTTGTTTTAAAGGGTCTATGCTGTTTTTAAAAATTAATTAATTAATTTATGCTATCTTATTTTTTAAACATTTGCAAATATTCCTTAGACTTAAACAAATATAATTTTAAAAACCCAGGATATTACAAGCATTGAATAATACTGAGTAATATTAATGTAGTCAGATTGGCCTAATATAGAATACATGAAAAGTTTTCTCTCTTTTTCATAGTTTCTACTCTAGGTTCATAAAGATTAATTTCAAAAATTGTACAAAAACTTTTACAGACATACAAAATGATTCTCCACAAATCAACAGACTCATATTTTAAGCTTCAAATATTTCTATGACTACACTGGGTAATATTTAAAAGTGTTCATAGGATGAAAAGCTTAGGCCTAAAAAGCTGTAACTTAAAATTACGGTGAGTATATACAATTCAGACCCTCAGTAACATTTATCTCCTTTCCCCTACACACTTAGATTCTAAGAACAAAATACAGAAAAAAAAGTTCATTATGTAAAGCAATCAACACCAGGAATTGATGACCTCACTGTGTGAAGGCCACAGAGTCCCAGAGATGATAATTATGTAACGCAAACAATAATCACTTAAATTGAAATTAGTATTATTTACATCACCCCTAAGCCATCATCTCCATGTATAATTCACATGTTTTAGTGAACCAGGAAAATATAACCAAAACAACACTTTGAAAGTGATAGTTTAAAACAAGGAGAAAATTAATAAACTCTAACAGTTTTCAACCAAGTACAGCAAAAATTAAGTATGAAGTTTTAAAATATATATATATAGATGGCTGGGTCATTACTTGGAGACTCTGTTTAGTAGGCTAAGTGTGCTGCAGAGAGATTGACAAAAATAAAATGAACAATAACAAAAACACCCTCACAACTAGAATTTTAAAATATTGATCTGGTTATTGGAGTACCTAACTTTAAAATAGATGATTTCCACCTGAAATAATCTGGTGATCCTGCTGGAAATAATATCTACTCCAAACATACAAAAAGTGTAATATCCAGCCAAAAAGAAAAAAGTCAGGAGTTTACTTTATTTGTGCTGTTCCCATAAATTCTAGGAGAAATAAAACAACAAACAGGATAAGAGAGTACATATATTAAAGAGTACCTTTGGGATATTTTCTGAAACAACTAAAATCAGACATTTAGTTTGTTTAAAGTTTGCCTACCAAGTTTTTCATACTTCTACCTTCAAGAGGTGGATCTTAATTCCTTTCCTCCTGGGTGTGGGGGCTGAACATGGTGACACATTTTTCTGAGGTGGCCGTGTTTAAGGGAGAGCCTGCAATGCTGCAGCAAGCACGTACAATAAAATACTCCACCAATCTTTCCCCAAGGGGACCACAAGCCATTTACCAGAATAGTTGTACAAAAGGTGGGGGAAATACCTAGACCGTTTTAGGGCCTCAAGATATAATTTGACATGGATACCCTGGAGACATAAAAGGAAGGATGATTCCCCAGTTAGGGTGTGGGTTGAAGTAGATCCAGGTGATAAAAAGACTCTAGAGCCCAAGTCCAAAACGCTCTGTGGTTGTTTCCTCGATCTCTAAGTGCTGAATGGGGGTGGATACGTTTTGCAACTGACAAAACTTTTGTACTGGTTTCTTCACCTATGGAATAAGAGTCGTTAGCATAGGGTAAGAAAAAACAAGAGAATGCCCATAGAATTTCTCACTTCTGAGACTTCAGAAACAAAACCATATTCTGAGTAGAATTGCAGGGATTAGTACCTTTCTCAATAATTTATGTGTGATGGTTATCATGACATTCCCATTAAATTCATTTGAATGGCTTTTGCAAAAACTCTATGGCTGGTAATGGTCTACCATAGACTAAACCAAGTGGCCTCCATTGCAGCTGCAATGTGAATGCGTTGTTTTATTTGAACACATCAACACAACATATAGTACTTAGTGTTTATCTATTGATCTGGCATATATTTATATATATATGGCAATCCCCATCAATAAAGACAATAAAAAACATCATTATACTCTTACATGGGAAGCAGTAACCACCCATGGTCATGGAGCAGGCTATATTAAATTGGTTGCTCTCTGTCTCTTTCATAATACAGTACACAGGATGCATAATCATCTTTACATTCTGGAGAATGTCAGTCTGTTTCTACAATGAAAGAGAATATAACATTACGCAAATTGGACCAGGTAAGTATAAAGCACAAGTATTCTAAGACTAATTAGACACAGTGATATTGTGATTTATAATAAAAAAAATATACATTTGGTCTTTGTCCCATTTCTGGCACAGAGTTTCTAAAACACTTAGAATTTCCTAAGTGATAAGAGCAATAAAGGTAAAGGAGCATTTTCTATTATTCATAACAATCCCTTTTTAACCACATCTGAGTTTATGTTAACGAGGTGATTTCTTGAAAATTCGCTAGACCTAAGAAAAGAGATAGATAGCAACATCATAATAGTGTGGTTGAGGGAGAGTGGCCAAGAAGGCCAACTAGAAGTAGTTCATGTGTGTGGCTGTCATGGAGAGGAATGGAAGAGGTAAGTAAATCCAACACCTTCAACTGAAACATCCGGGTACTCACATTGGAACTAATCAAGGAAACAATTCAGCCCAAGGAGAATGGAGAAAGGCAAGTCCGGGTGAAGGCCCACCCAGGGGGCCAAAGAGAAGCTCCCCTTCCCTGAGAAACAGTAAATGAATGTGCAACCCTGGAAACCTACGCTTCTCCCACGGATCTTTGCAACCCTCAGGTCAGGAGGGCCCCTATGAACCCGCCCACCAGGGGCTTCAGTTTGACACACAGAGCTATCTGTCTCAGCAAAGGAGCCACTTATGCATGCATGGGGACCTGGGAGCTTTAGATAATCTGGCTTTCTGGGCATCCCAGCAAAATTAGCTGCAACTTTGGCAAAGTGGGTGGTTAGACTCCTGTACATACCCCTAGGAAAGAGGCTGAATCCAAGGGGCTGAGTAGTGATGGTTTGTAGGTTTTGCTTCCACAATATATAACACGTTGGCTTGGAATTCCAGCCAGCCACTGGTAACAGCTTTGTGCTTCCCTGGGACTGAGCTCCCAGAGGCAGGGGCAGGCCACCATCTCTGCTGTTTGGGTAACTTAGCCATTATGGCCTTTGGGCTTTGGACAGTCCAAACCAACTGAGGACAAAAGGCATTTCCCCAGCGCAGCACAGCTGCTCTACCAAAACATGATCAGACTGCTTCTTTAAGTGGGTCCCCAATCCCGTTACTCCTCACTAGGTGGGATCTCCCAACCAGGGCCTCCAGCCACCCCCACCAGTGTTCTCTGGCCAACAGAGATTTAAAAACTCCTGGGACAGAGCTCCCAGAGGGAGGGGCAGGCCACCATCTTTGCTATTTGGGCAACATAGCCTTTCCAGCCTTCAGGCTTTGGAGAGCCCAAGTTGACCAGGGTTGGAAGTGGTACCCTAGCACAGCACAGCTGTCCTACAAAAATGTGGCCAGACTGCTTTCTAAAGCAGGCCTCAATTCCATTCCTCATCACTGAGTGGACCCTCTTAATGGGTCTCCAGCTATCCCCACCAGTCTTCAGCTTACAGAGGTTTCAGGCCTCCCCTGGGACAGAGCTCCCAGGGAGAAGGGTGGGCCTCTATCTTTGCTGTTTGGGTGAATTAGCCGTTCCAGTCTTTAGGCTTCAGAGTATCTGAGGTGACTGGGGGCTGAAGAGGACCCTAAGCACAACTCAGCTGCTTTACAAAAACATGGCCAGGCTACCTTTTAATGTGGGTCCCAGATCCCATTTCTCCTGATGGGTGAGACCTCCCAACCCGGGTCTCCAGCTACCTCCTACATGTGTGTTTGGGCTGACAACAGGCCCATACCTTCCTGGGACAGAGCTCCCAGAGGGAAGGGCAGGCTGCCATCTTTCCTGTTTCACAGCCTTCACTGGTAATATCTCCAGGTACTAGAAAATCTGAGGTGACTAGGGACGGGAGTAGACCCCCAGCATAGCACAGCAGCCCTAAGGAGAAGTGGCCAGACTGTTACATGAATACCTGTTCCCCTGTCTCCTCACCAGGCAGGTCCTCCAGGTCTGGGCCTCTAGCCACTTCCTGCCAGAGTGATCTAGCCAGTAGCAACTCAGCAACTCCCCAGACACAGAGCCTTTAGGGGCAAGTGAAAGCCTCTCTGCCACTGCCTCTGCAGTGGAAACATTCTTGCTACTCTTGAACTAATAAAGGAGCAAAGATCCTAAGTACCTTGTCTACACCTCCAATAGGCTGCAGTCGAACCAAGGAGATGGGGCAAGTCCATCTCCCACAGTAGGGTCCCACATACCCACAATTCTTGTCACCAGACAGGGAACCCCTGGCTTGGGCCCACAGCACAACCCAGGGCTGATTACACTGAGTGATTGCTAACCCGCATCTTTCTGGGGTTGAGCCCCCAGGAGACAAGTAAAGTGATGGATCAGCAAGCCAGCTCATGTTGTGCCCAGAGGGTTTCGTGCAGGAGAGTCTGTAGTTGGGAAGTGGCCAGGAACGGCCATCCCCCTAGGCTTGACTTGCTCAATAAAAGACATTAGCCCTTGGGGAGTTATCAAACCTGATCTCTGCAGGGAAGTCTTGCACATCAGATAGGGCTGGTCTGACCTGAGAACTCCTTAGTCTGCTGGCCTCTCTTGGTGCCCCAGCCTGGCCACACCTGTTTACAAGGAAGTCTTAGGTGGCCTGGGGGCCCATACCATAGCTTCTGTGCCAGTGGACCATGCCTGACCAGTGAAGAGTTCCAATAACGCAACCCCTAAGGCCACACACCAGCCCTCACATTTTCTTCCCATACTGCAGCTTCCCCTGTGCCTATGGCATTTCTGCACATCACTTTGTTGGCACAAGTTTGCACAAGTGGGTTTTGCTTTAATTGTCCCACCAGTACGTGTAAGTGCAATATTTCCTCTGACCCCTGTGGACCACCATTGCAAATGGAGCATGGTGGGCATAGAGCCAGCAAGCCCCATCCCTGCCAGCACCCTGCTTTTGTGCCAATGGTGCACAGAGAACAGGGGATCCTCCCACACATGTGGCCAGCACCTCATCCCAAACTAACACCACATCCTGTGCAACAGCACGCACAGTCTCCATCAGGGGCACCACCTGCTCCCCCTCTAACTACCTTGCGTCTACCACTGTGGTGAATGCCCACAGGGAGGCAGGCACTCCTACACCCACTAGTACTTGGTTGTAGCTGCTGCACCTTGATCCTCCCAGCATGAGGTTTGAAATTTACCTTCAAACCTCAAGGAGCCAGAAAAGAAAGTCAGGGCTCAATACAAGTCCCTCAGAATTACAGCATGCAGTCCAGGAGTTGGGAGCTGAAAGTTCACTCCCTAAAATCCTCCAGAAACGAAGCCAGTTAGCTGAATCCACCTTATATCACAATCAAACCCTCAAGGTCATCAGATAAGATAAAAGAAAAAAAACATCCAAAGGTCAGCAACCTCAAAGTTTGAAGGTAGATAAGCCCACAGAGATGAGAAATAATCAGCACAAGGATGCTGAAAACTAATAAAGCTAGAGTGCCTTCTTTCCTCCAAATGACTATATCACCTTTCCAGTAAGGGTTCAAAATTGGGCTGAGGATGAGATGGCTGAAATGACAGAAGTAGAATTTAGAACATGGATAGGAACAAAGTTCACTGAGCTACAGAAGTACCCTATAACCCAGTGCAAGGAAGTGAAAGATATAATAAAACATTGCAGGAGCTGACAGACAAATAGCCAGTATAGAGAAGAAAATAACCAGTCTGATAGAGCAGAAAAAACACACTACAAGAATTTCATAACACAATCACAAGTATTAATAGCCAAATAGAACAAGCAGAGGAAAGAATCTCAGAGCTGGAAGACTGTCCTTCTGAAATAAGACACGCAGAAAAAAAATTGGGAAAAAGAGTGAAAAAAAAATGAACAAAACCTCCAAGACACATGGGATCATGTAATGAGGTTGAGTCTATGACTGATTGGTGTACCTAAAAGAGATGGGGAGAATAGAACCAACTTGAAAAACATATTTTAGGATATCACCCATGAGATCTTCCCCAACATAGCTAGAAAGACCAACATTCAAATTCAGGAAATGGAGACATCCCCAGTAAGATACTCCACGAGAAGATCATCCCCAAGACACATAATCGTCAGATTCTCCAAGATCAAAATGAAGGAAAAAATGTTAAAAGGCAGCTAGAGAGAAAGGCCAGGTTGCCTACAAAGGTAGGCCTGTCAGACTGACCTCTCAGCTGAAACCCTACAAGCCAGAAGAGACTGGGGGCTAATATTCAACATTCTTAAAGAAAAGAAATCCCAATCCAGAATTTTATATGTGGCTAAGCTAAGCTTCATAAGTGAAGAAGAAATAAGATTTTTTTCAGGCAAGCAAATGCTGAAGGAATTCATCACCAGGCCTGCCTTGCAAGAGCTCATGAAGGAAGCACTAAACATGGAAAGGAAAGACCTTTACCGACCACTATAAAAACACATTGAAGTACAAAGACCAGTGACACTATAAAGCAACCACATAAACAAGTCTGAAAAATAACCAGCTAATATCATTATGACAGGTTCAAATCCACACATATCAATAATAACCTTAAATGTAAATGGGCTAAATGTCCCAATTAAAAGACACAAAGTGGCAAGCTGAATAAAGAACCAAGACCCATTGGTATGCTGTCTTCAAGAGAACCATCTCACATGCAATGACACACATAGGTTCAAAATAAAGGGATGGAGAAAAATCTACCAAGCAAATGAAAAACAGAAAAAAGCAGGGTTGCAATCCTAGTTTCTGACAAAACAGACTTTAAACCAAAAAAGCTAAAAAAAAAAAAAAAGACAAGGGCATTATGTAATGGTAAAGGGTTCAATTCAACAAGAAAATCTAACTATCCTAAATATATATGCTCCCACACAGGAGCACATAGATATACAAAGCAAATTCTTTGAGACCATCAAAAAGACTTAAACTTCCACCTAATAATAGTGGGAGATTTTAACACCACATTGACAATATTAGATACTTCACTGACAGAGAAAATTAACAAAGATATTCAGGACCTGAACTCAGCTCTGGATCAAATGGACCTATGGACACACAGAACTCACCACCCAAAAACAGCAGAATATACATTCTTCTCATTGCCAGTGGCACATACTTTAAAATCAATCACATTGTCAGAGTAAAACACTCCTCAACAAATGTAAAAGAACTGAAATCATAACAAACACTCTCTTGGACAACACAATCAAATTAGAAATCAAGACTAAGAAATTCACTCAAAACCATACAATTACATGAAAATTAAATGACCTGTTTCTGAAAGACTTTTGTTTTTGTTTGTTTGTTTGAGACAGAGACTTGCTCTGTTCCCCAGGCTGGAGTGCAGTGGTGCAATCTCAGCTCACTGTAACCTTCACCTCCTAGATTCAAGCAATCCTCCTGACTCATCCTCCTGAGTAGCTGGGATTACAGGCATGTGCCACCACGCCCAATTAATTCTGAATGACTGTTAGGTAAATAATGAAATAAAGACAGAAATCAAGAAGCTCTTTGAAACAAATGAGGACAAAGATACAACATACCAGAATCTCTGGGACACAGCCAAGGCAGTGTTAAGAGGGAAATTTATAGCACTAAATGCCCATATCAAAAAGTTAGAAAGATCTCAAGTTAACAATCTAATATCACAACTAAAAGAACTAGAGAACCATGAACAAATTCCAAAGCTAGCAGGAGACAAAAAATAACCAAAATCAGAGTTAAATTGAAGAATACAGAGACACAAAAAACACCACTCAACAGATCAATGAATCCAGGGGCTGCTTTTTTGGTGCAAAAATTAATAAAATAGACTGCTAACTAGACTAACAAAAGAAGAAGATAGAGAAGATTCAAATAAGCACAATCAGAAACAACAAGGGGGATATTACCACTCACCCCATGGAAATACAAACAGCCATCAGAGAATATTACTAACACCTCTGTGTATATAAACTAGAAAATTTAGAAGAAATAGATAAATTCCTGGATATATCCATCCTTCTAAGATGGAACCTGGAAGAAACTGAATCCTTGAACAGAACAATAAAGTACTATGAATAAATAACCTACCAACCAAAAAAAGCTGAGGACCAGACAGATTCACAGCTAATAAATTCAGATGTGCAAAGAAGAGATGATACCAGTTTTACTGAAACTATTCCAAAAAATTGAGAAGGAAGGACTTCTCCCTAACTCATTCTGTGAGGCCAGCATCATCCTGAAACCAAGAGCTGGCAGAGATACAACAAAGAAAGAAAACTTCAGGCTAATATCCTTGATGAACATCATTGTAAAAATCCTCATCAAAATGCTTCAAACTAAATCCAGCTGCACATCAAAAAGCTTATCTACCACAATCAAGTAGGCTTTATCCCTGGGATGTAAGGTTGGTTCAACATACATAAATCAATAAATGTGATTCATCACAGAAATAGAACTGAAGACAAAAACCACCTGATTGTCTCAATAGATGTGGAAAAGGCTTTTGATAAACGTCAACAGCTATTCATGTTAAAAACTCTCAATAAACTTGGTATTAAAGGAACATACCTCAAAATAATAAGAGCAATATATGACAAAGCCACAGCCAACATTATACTGAAGGGGCAAAAACTGGAAGCATTCCCCTTGAAAACTGTCACAAGACAAGTATGTCCTCTCTCACCACTCCTATTCAGCATAGTGTTGGAAGTTCTGGCCAGGGCAATCAGGCAACAAAAAAAAGACATCCAAATAGGAAGAGAGGAAGTCAAACCATCTCTGTTTGCAGATGACATGATCCTATATCTAGAAAAGCCCATAGTCTCAGCCCAAAAGCTTCTTAAGCTGATAAGCAACTTCAGCAATATCTCAGGATACAAAAGAAATGTGCAAAAATCATTAGCATTTCTATACACCAAAAACAGTCAAGCTGACAGGCATATCAGGAATGAACTCCCAGTCACAACTGCCACACACACAGAAAAACAAAATAAAATACCTAGAAAAACTAGGGAGGTGAAAGATCTCTACGCCTATTAAACTACCATTGGCATTCTCCACAGAACTAGAAAAAGCTATTTTAACATTCATATGGAGAATAAAAAGCCTGAATAGCCAAAGCAATCCTAAGCAAAAAGAACAAAGTTGGAGGCATCATGCTACCCAGCTTCAAACTATACTACAGGTCTACAGTAACCAAAACAGCATGGTACTGGTACAAAACAGGCACACACTCCTAAAGCTATTGAAATAGAAATAAAATAAAATAATGAAAAGAAAAAAAAGAATTAGTGAAGCTAAATAAAAACATTAGTAAACAGGCCAGGTGCAGTGGCTCATGCCTGTAATCCCAGCACTTTGGGAGGCCGAGGGAGGTGGATCATGAGGTCAAGAGATTGAGACCATCCTGGCCAACCTGGTGAAACCCCATCTCTACTAAAAATACAAAAAATTGGCCAGGTGTGGTGGCAGGCGCCTGTAGTCCCAGCTACTCGGGAGGCTGAGGTGGGAGAATCACTTGAACCCAGGAGGCGAAGGTTGCAGCGAGCCAAGATTGCACCACTGCACTCCAGCCTGGCAACAGAACAAGATTCTGTCTCAAAAAACAAACAAACAAACAACAACAACAACAACAAAATCAGTCAACAGCAAAAGCAAAAACATAACACTATTAGAAAATATTTTTCGACATGAGAAACAAGTGAAAAAAATGGAAAGAAAAATAAAAAATTTTTACAAATTTTTGATAATTTTCTAGAGAATTGATAAATTTCTAGAGAATTGAAAAAAATTTGGCAGTTAGCATTATTCCCTAGCAGATTACTTTGTTATCCAAAAAGTATCTATTGAGATTTGAATATGAATTTTCAGCCAAGTGGAATCAACATTTATATATCCTCAAACTCCAAAGCCACATAGATCACATGTTTCAACATGTGCATGTCACAGGACTCTGAGTCACATGCAGAGAATTGGTCATAAAATTTGGTAAATTGAGCAAAATGAAAAGTTTTTATTGGAGATGTGGAAATTGAACAGAAGAGACATGGATGGATAGGAAAAACAGTGTTTAGATAAATTACTAAGTTATATAAGAATACATTTGGTCTCATAAATAAAAGTTACCATGGAAGAAGTATTGAAGTTGAATTAGAACTTTATTTTTGTAGTCCCAGTTACTCGGGACGCTGAGGCAGGAGAATGGCATAAACCCGGGAGGCGGAGCTTGCAGTGAGCTGAGATCCGGCCACTGCACTCCAGCCTGGGCGACAGAGCGAGACTCCGTCTCAAAAAAAAAAAAAAAGAACTTTATTTTTGTACTTTTGTTTGCATGAAAACTATTCCTAAGTTCTACAAAATGCTTATTTCAAACTAAGTGTTCAGTCACCCTGAAGAACTAATTGACTCCTTGAATTAGTCCCAAGTTAGCCATACTGTCAGCTTGACCTGACGAAATTATTCAAGGATTTGTGACCCAGAGTTGGTGACAGCAGTAAAAACAGATCTCTTACTATATTATGGAACCATATTGATTTTTGGATGTCTTATACATTATAAATATAAGTTATATGTCCTGATAGATTATTTAGCATATTTAAAGCATTAAACTATTGAAAGTCAGCATTTTAGAGTAGTATTTTGAGAAATATCAATACCAGTAGCCCCCATTTCCATAGCAACTCAGTCCTTATATGAGAAATTGTTACTGAATTATTCTTGCTGGAAAAACTTATTATCAGGAAAGGTTATCTCTGGGCCAGTGGGATGAAGGCTAATTCTAAGAGAACAGGAAGAGAAACAGAAGGTCTTTCTATATTCCTAATTGAAAGGCAGGAAGTAGCAGAGTGACTTTTCCACTTGATTTTTATCTCAGTAATTACATGTTTACAATTGTTCAGCTGTTCGTTAAAGATGCAGAAAGTTCTCTTGACCTAGAGAGCAAATATTTCTATACCATCGAAGATGAAAATTAATACTCAAACGGGGTTTTAAAAAATCTCTCCCTGATTTGTGGGGTTTTGCCTACAAATTACACCTTTCTGCCTGGTTTTACTTTTACAAAGTTCATGTGATGCATCAAGCAGTGAAATGAAATACTTTTCTGTCAGCTGTCCTGGGGAGGAATGAGGCCTTTCTCCTCAATAGTAATCATGTGTTGCTTGATTCTGAGCACCAGATTCACTAAAAATGCTTTAGTGTTTCATTTCTTCGATATAAATTTACACAGTAGCTTAAAGAATTCTTAAAAAGATATAAATCTTTTAAGAGCCATTTGAGGTATTCCCAACCTCTCTTAAAATTGCAAACTAAATTAAGAAGGGGTTTTGAGACTACATGAAGCAAGCACTGTGCTATGCCTATGAAGCTGTAGCGGGAAAACTTTCTGGTTTTCACTATGAGAGACCGAATGGCTTTACTTTAAAAGAGTATCCTTCTTCCTCTAAGCTTGCAGATGAAAGACACAATAGTAAGGAGAATGGAGCAGGAGAGTCAGAAAGCAACAAACCTGAAACAAGTGAGACTTGAAAAGAGGAGCGGCATCCACTAATCACAAAATGGAATGAAACATCCCATGTGTGGATGGGATGTGCTTCAGACAAGTGCTTCATGTGTGAAGATGTAGTGTCTTCCTCACATTCATGTTGTACATATGCTAGGAGATGGTATGTGGGGTGGAGAATACTAAAGCAAAAGGAGACACAGATTACAAACTTGGACTTTGGAGTTAGAGAGACATGATTTCTAATTTTGGCTCCTCTACTTACTTCGTAAAATTGAGCAAGTTACTTAAACTGCTTAGCTTCAATTTCCTCAGTATTTAAATGTTAAGAATTACCTACCTCATAGGACAACTCTATTAAGTAATATATTGATGTGTAATTTTAAGTAATATTTAATGCATAGAAATTACTAGTCAGTACCATTCAAAATGTTTTCTTTATTTCACACAACAAAATAATGAGGAAAATACCTCTATTATCCCCTTTGTATATGAGAAAACTCTAAGTTGAGGATAGCGTATCCAAAGTTCTTAGCATAGTAACTTATACACAAGTGGTCTCAATAAATAAGAACAATTGCTACTTAAAATAATGTCTATGTATTTTACATTATATAGGGAAGAAAAGTTTCTTAAACGATGCAATAATCTAATTGCTGAAATTATTTGGAAAGAGAATGTGACCAGTGACAAAACATTTGGATAGAATGAAAGTATCTCAACAAATAATTGAGGAAAACAATAATTGTATCTGCCTTAAGACTTATTGAACTAGGAATTGATGTAAATTGATCAAGTCTTCATTGGAAAAAAAAAACAAAAAACAAACAGAGACTCAAAAGAGATTACTCACTAAAAGAATAGAATCATAGAAAGGTAAAACTTCCTTCTCTTACATTTAGCATAGTTTTTCCCCTCTAAGATTAAAGAATGAAAACCTTTGTTTTTAATTTTGATGTCAATAAAATGTAGAACCATTAAGTGTAAACACTATAGGGAGTAAATATCTAGACAATACCATTTCACACATAATCAGAATGGAGCAATAGATATTTAATGATTTTTGCTTTTTTTTTTTAACAAATCAAAGAAATGAGTCAACTTTTTGAGATATATAGATTTTCAGAAGTCCTTCTTTCTTTTTCTCCCAGGAAGCAAGAGAAACGGCTCAGAAAAATTAGTGGGCTTCTTACAATTCTCTGTCAACTTCCCTTTCCAACTTAACATCCTCGTAATTGTTCAGAAAATATTCTGAAATGCAAATCCCAGTTTTTGATATCTAAACAATGCTCTGCGAATTTCAATCTTCTGTGTGTAATTAATTTTTTCTTCTGGGTTACATTGCAGGTGAAATGTCAAACAGTTCTTTTTTTTGACACAGCTGTTGTACTCTAAAGTTGAATTGTGAATCCTATGATTAGCCTTAGAGAAGTATTTAGCCATTTGGCTGTCCTGTGCTTGGTAAAAATACTTACCAAGTTGCTCATAGGAGTCAGCATGATTTAAATTTTGCCATTAAAGGCAGGTATCTGGAATCTGACTATCACTGGGGAAATGGAGGAGGATGTCACTCCCATTGTACAAGGAAGACAAAAAGTGTTTATTTCCTTTCATGTTGATTAAATTTCAAAGGGAAAGGTTAAAATGGAGAATATGAAAAACAGAACTTTGGTCCCATATGTTCTCATTGCCTTGTCCTATAAATTTGAAAACACTGTGTGAACTGGCAGCCTCCAAGACTTCCAATAGCAGGAACTGATATAATCTAAAATTAGATGTTAATGGGGAAAGTTTCTGGGGTTATTCAAAAATGTCCTTTTGTTTGTTTCCTTTTGTGTCACTAAGCAAATGTTACAAATCGCAAGTCAGAGGTTGTGGGATGCTTCCAAAAGACATCTCCCTCTTATACTGAGCACAGATTCCAGGATAATTATGGACAACGAATAGGAGTTCATTATGAAAGAGAAGAAGACTCATCACAGTAAACTAGTTGTGTTAAAGAAACAAGTGAACAGAGAGAATTACCACTTAAGAAAATGAAAATGAGGTTTTGTACAATGATAAGGGGTAAATAGTAACAAACATTAATAGTTGGGTAGCTAATGAAAAAATATGACATTTACCAATTTAAGAATAAGAATGAGAGAAAGCTAAAACTAAGAACCTTAGTGAGTAATTGCTTCTGGACAAAATCCCTAGCCTTCAGTCATAAACTCAAACCTGACTTGTCACTAATTCAATAACACCTCTCCCAAAACTACCACTCATCCTTGTAGAAAAATATACTCTCTGCAGTTCCTCTGCATAGAATATGTATTTCTGTTTCATGTTTATATTATTTGGCTTTATACTAAACAAAGTAGACAAATGCCATTCAATTATGCATATTACAAATAATTATTGGTCACATTCTATTTAGCAGGAAAATGTACCATGGTCTTGGTAAATGCAAGTGCAATGGTACTGCCACGGAGGGTTTTACTAGCTAGTGGGGGAGATGGATAATAAATAAAACAAGAAATTTATGAAGAAAGGGCTTATACGTCTATTAATTTGACAAACTGGCATGGCATTTCAGATAGAATTAGGAGACTTAAGAATGCAAAAATGTATGATTGGGAGAGAAGGGGACAGAGCAGGCTGGTGAGGAGATGGTGCTGGATAGGAAAGCCAAGACCTGATATGAGGGGCCTGAATGCCAGGTCAAGGAATTACACTTGATTTTCTAGGGCAGAATCTCAATTGGTAGGGATTCAGAAATCTCTATTTTAACAAGCTCTCGGGATGATTCGTATGCTAAACTACCCAGCCTAATCAAATAAAACGACCCTTTGGTCATTATCAGAGATTATTATAGATTATTTTCCTAAAATGATACAGCACTATTATTGTCTTCACATTCTTAGAATTATTTGTTGTTAAAGTTATATCAGTGATTTTTAAATTGAAACAAGAAACTGTCATTTTCATATCTCAAACATTAAAATATCAGTACCTAACATGTTTCAAGCTAGTTACTAAACTTTTACACGTATTTAAGGAAAATAACATCACATATTATAGGGCTTTCATACCCCGGACCTTATTTAACATGTGAGCTTTATCACAAACCTGTCAAAAATTAGGTCTTAATGAATCAATGTATTTAGTGCCCATTCATGTATCTTACTAACATTAGCTGAGTGCCCAATACAGGAGTCAGGTCTAGTTCTGGACTCTAGAGATACCACAATGAAGGTGGCAAAATCTCTGTGATCAGAGAGCTTATGTTAATGGCCTGAAAGATCTTTTTAAAGTGATCTTCCACTAGACGTGAAGTAGGAAAACATGGATTCTAATTTTGTCTTGGCCCTAAATTTAATGATTTATTTGAGAAAAAATCCAGATTTTCAATCCATGATATAAAAACATTTATATGTACTTTTACATAATCTCTATCTCCTAGGCATAAAATTTCAAGCTTCTATTTTTCTGCATATTTCATAAACTTCCAGGCTTTTCTCAGATATTTATACCATTAATTTTAATACCTTACTTCACAATATCTTTACTTCCATTTTGTTCATTCTCCTTATAGCATAGTTCTTATAGTTCTATTTTATTTATTTCTTTTATCACTTTTGTCAATTTTTACAAATTGTCAGATAAAATCATATGTGTTTATCCTGTACAACTGTTTCAAGGTGTATATACATTGTGGAATGAGTAAATCCAGCTAATTAATATACAAATTCATTCACGTAGTTGTAATTTTTGTAGTAAGAACACTTATCCACTCTCTTAGCATTTTTCAAGAATTCTATATATTACTAATCACCATATTGTGATACATAATAGTATCACTATATTGTACAATAGAGCTCTTGAACTTACTCCTCCCATCTAACTGTACTTTTATATCCTTCGACCAGCATCTTCCCAGACCCCTTTCCTCAACTGCCGCAGACCCTGGTAACACCATTCTACCCTCTGCTTATATGACATCAACTTTTTCAGATTCTACATATGAGTAAGATAATGTGGTATTTGCCTTTTGGGCCTTGCTTATTTCACTTAACATTATATCCTCCAGGTTTCATATTTTAAAATGTGTAACCCTGACAAGTATATTTACTGTATTAGTCCATTTTCACATTGCTGATAAAGACATACCTGAGACTGGGCAATTTACAAAAGAAAGAGGTTTATTGGACTTACAGTTCTACGTAGCTAGGGAGGTCACACAATCATTGCCGAAGGCAAGAAGGACCAAGTCACATCTTACATGGATGGAGGCAGGCAAAGACAGAGCCTATGCAGAGAAACTCCTGTTTTTAAAAACATCAGATTTCATGAGACCCAAACACTATCACAAGAACAGCATGGGAAAGACCCACCCTCATGATTCAATCACCTCTCATTGGGTCCCTCACACAACACATGGGAATTATGGGAGCTACAAGATGAGATTTGGGTAGGGACACAGAGCCAAACCATATGATTTCATCTCTGGCCCCTCCCAAATCTCATATCTTCACGTTTCAAAGCCAATCATGCCTTCCCAACAGTCCTCCAAAGTCTCAACTCGTTTCAGCATTAACTCAAAAGTCCACAGTCCAAAATTTCATATGAGATAAGGCAAGTCCCTTCCGCCTATGAGCCTGTAAAATCAAAAGCAGCTTAGTTACTTTCTAGATAGATACAATAGGGGTACAGGCATTGAGTAAACACAGCCATTCCAGATGGGAGAAATTGACCAAAACAAAGGGCTACAGGCCCCCTGCAAGTATGAAATACAGCAGGGCAGTAAAATCTTAAAGCTCCAAAATGATTTCCTTTGACTCCATGTCTCACATCCAGGTCATGCTAATGCAAAAGGTAGGATCTCAAAGTCTTGGACAGTTCCAGCCATGTGGCTTTGCAGGGTACAGCCTCCCTCCCAGCTGCCTTCCCAAGCAGATGTTGAGTGTCTGTGGCTTTTCCAGGCCCATGGTGCAAGCTGTCAGTGGGTCTACCATTCTTGGGTCAGGAGGATAGTGGCCCTCTTCCTACAGCTCTACTAGGCACTGCCCCAGTAGGGACTCTGTGTGAGGCCTCCCACTCCACCTTGCCCTTCTGCACTGCCTTAGCAGAGATTCTCCATGAGGACCCCACCCCTATAGTAAACTTCTACCTGAGCATTTAGGCATTTTCCTGGTTCTTCTGAAATCTAGGCAGAGGTTCCCAAACCTCAATTCTTGACTTCTGTGCACTCGCAGGCTCAATACCACGTGGAAGTTGCCAAAGCTTGAGGCTTACACCCTCTGAAACCACAGCCCGAGCTCCACATTGGCCCCTTTCAGCCATGGCTGGAACAGCAGGCATGCAGAGCACCAAGTCCCTAGGCTGTACACAACGCAGAGACATTTCCCCCATTGTCTTAAGGATTAATGTTTCGCTCCTCATTACTCATGCAAATTTTTGCAGCTGGCTTGAATTTCTCCCCAGAAAATGGGATTTTCTTTTCTGTTGCATTGTCAGGTAGCAAATTCTCCAAACTTTTATGCTTTGTTTCCCTTTTGAAACTTACTGCCTTTACGAGCACCCAAGTCACCTCTTGAATGCATTGCTGCTTAGAAATTTTTTCCACCAAATTCCCTAAATCAGCTCTCCCAAGTTGAAAGTCCCACAAATCCCTAGGGCAGGCACAAATTGTCACCAGTTTCTTTGCTAAGACATAACATGAGTCACCTTTGTTCCAGTTGCCAACAAGTTCATCATCTCCATCTGAGACCACCTCAGTCTGGACCTTATTGTTCATATCACTATCAGCATTTTTGTCAAAGCCATTCACCAAGTCTCTAGGAAGTTCCAAATTTTCCCACATTTTCCTCTCTTTTTCTGAACCCTCCGAACTGTTCCAACCACTGCCTATTACCCAGTTCCAAATTTATTTCCACATTTTTGGGCATCTTTTCAGCCACGCCCCACTCTACTGGTGCCAATTTACTGTATTAGTCCATTTTCATGGTGCTAATAAAGACATACCTGAGACTGGGCAATTTACAAAAGAAAGAGGTTTATTAGACTTACAGTTCCACATGGCTGGGGAGGCCTCACAATCATGGTGGAAGGCAAGGAGGACTAAGTCACATCTTACATGGATGGCAGCAGGCGAAGAGAGAGGTTGTGCAGAGAAACTCCTGTTTTTAAAACCACCATCAGATCTCATGAGACCCATTCACTATCACAAGAAGAGAATAGGAAAGACCTGCCCCCATGATTCAATCATCTCCCACTGGGTCCCTCCCACAACAGGTGGGGATTATGAGAGCTCAAGATGAGATTTCAGTGGGGACACAGAGCCAAACCATATCAATTACCTATTATTTCATTCCTTCTTCTTATAATGGAATTTGTAGACCTTCTATGAGACAGAAAGCGAAATAAAGCATTCCTCAATTGTTTAAGGCTTACAATTTCTGGATGTTCTTTCTTGAAAGTCTTATAGAAGCAGATGAAGAATCATAAGAAACTGTACTCTACTCTCTATGAAAAATATTTCCTTTACTTAAACAAATTGTGTTTTCTTTCAGCATAATATTTCCAAAGTACAAAGGAAATGAGAAAAAAAGAGAGAAAAAGAAAACAATGTTGGTTTCAAATATTTATGAGAGCGTACTAGTTTTGAAACTAGACCAATTGTTCCATAGAATGATGTTTATAATTTCTTGGAGTAAACATAGAAATTAATCCTCCCAGTCTTAAAACTTGAGAGTTACACTGGTCTTACCTGAGTTACCTTCTCAGGAAACCAGCCATCAGTCCTCCCAGATTATATCACGGAGCTGAAACTTACCAGATCACTGCACCTAGACAAAGAGAGGCCAGACTCCTCACTCAACATGACTGTACCACCTGCTGCCTGTTGACCAATTTCTCTGCCTTGTCAATCTCTAATTTCCATTTTCTCACACATGGATTCATGTCTTCCCTGCTATATAAACCTCTAATTTTAGTCAGTGAGGGAGACGGATTTGAGACTGACCTCCCATCTTCTCAGCCACAGCACCCAGTTAAAGCCTTCTTCCCTGGCAATACTCATTGTCTCAGTGATTGGCTTTCTGTGTGGTGAGCAGCAGGACCTAGACCAAATCCCCAGTGTTTTGGTAACTTTTTTTTTTTTTTTACCTAGTCGTCAATTTAAAGCATTTAAATTAGCAAGTATTATTAAGTTATAAATTAAAATACCGTTAAGAATATTTTTTAAAATTTAAAATACAGTGAAGAATAAGCAAATAGCTAATTACTGTGACTGTTTTCTTAAAATCACAGGCAATAATATAAGAGAGGGCAAAGTAGGAAATTATCTATAGCAATAAATATGCTCATGCATTCATTTATTTTCTCACTGATATGGACCTTTAGTTAGGAATGCAGTCAGATAGCCAGTGAATATGTTTTAAGGATCTCCTATGCCTTAGGGACTCTGGAGGAGATAAACGTTTAAAAAATATTTTAAATCTTTTTTAAGACTATGTCAGCATGGGCATGGTGCTCGCTGTTTTAATTCCAGCACTTTGGGAGGCCAAGGCAGGTAGACCACTTGAGCCCAGGAGTTCGTGACCATCCTGGGCAACATGGCTGGGTAACCCCATCTCTACAAAAAGTATAAAAATTAGCCGGTCGTGGTGTAGTCCCAGCTACTAGGGAGGCTGAGGTGGGAGGATCACTGGAGCCCAGGAGGTCAAGGCTGCAGTGAGCTATGAGTGTGCCACTACATTCCAACCTAGGTGACAGAGCAAGACCCTGTATAAAAAAAAAAAAAAAAAGTTAAAATTAAAATTAAACATGTTTTCTGTTCAGAAGGATCTTCCAGGTAAGTGGCCTGACTTCCATAGTTTGTTATTTGAGAAGTAGGAAAGAAAGAAGACTCTTGGAATCCAGTGGGAGGGAGAAGGAAGTACAGAAAGGGTAGGTCCTAAAAGAAATTACAGCCTTAGGAAGATGTAATGGGTTTCAAAAAATTTATAACCCCAAACCCCCAAATTGCCTGTTCCATACAGTTTTCTATGGATTTTAGCTAAATGAAATCAAGAATAACTTCATACCCAGAAAGTCTTTCCCAAGAGTGTAGAAAAAGCTGACTGTGACTCTTCACTTTGTGTTTGTCTTGAAATTCCTTTTGGCTGGTTGTCAAAGATGAGTCAATAGGCAAAAGCCTTAAGGAAATCAGGCTATAGGCAAATTGCAGATTTCATCAAGGAAAGAAAATGTTTTACAGATACTTATCAGTCCAATAATGCCCAAGTATTGTGCTCTGCATGCCCATTGCCTAATAAGAGAATAAAATGCAAGAAAATTTATGGTCAGGAGTATTCAAAAGGATATAAATGAACAACTTGGGATTTCTCTGCAAAAATTTCAAGCAAATGTTAGCAAAAACAGAATCATTTTTATTCTTATCTGTCTACAACTATTTATATAAGAATGACTAAATCACTGATTGAGGGTGAATTAGCTTAAGGTTTTGGAATCCTTTGGTGTCCTAAACAAAACTGAATTTTTAACTAAATATTATCTTTCATGTGATTCCTTTGCATTTTTCTCTTAGAGATCTAATACTAGTCTGCACCATAAGGGTTTTTTATGCCTTTGAAGAAAAGCGAAAGAGCATGTTCATAAATACTTTTTGCATTTGTTTACAAAGATAGTTTCAACCGTGTTTAAGGGCCCCAGAGTTGATGAAATGAGGACAGTTAAAACTAAATATAGTCATGTTAAAGAAGTAACTGGACAGAGGAATAAAAACAAATAAAATAACATAGCAGATCCAAGGTGGATTGATTCAGTCAGAAACTCATCAGTCATATAATTCTGAAGCTACTGTGGTGTCCCTTCAAAAAAGAAGACCTCAAATTAACCTTTATACACAAAAGCCTCCCGGAAAGTGTGATTAATCTTCCCATGTGATATTTTTGGTGCCTCCCTTATGGTCTACTTGGATTAATGTGGATGTGATTTGCTTGATGGAATTGGTCAGCAGATTATCTGTACTTTATAGTTGGCATATCATGGCTTATTTGTTGAGATCTTGGAAAACACTTTTTTTAAGGGCAGTTCATTTATTGAGCATGTAGTATCTTTCACAGATAAATACTTTGTTAACCTATATTAAAACATTTATTATTTAAAATTTATTTATTTCTGTTGCTTGTTTATTTTTATTAATTATTACCTTATTGATTACTCACAACAATCTTGTGAATTTATCTGAGTATTTTGAACCATCTGTTTATTGGGAAATCGATTTTAAATCTTTAAAACCACTCAAAAGAACAGATTTTCTATGACTTTCAGAAATCTCTTTTACAACTATATAATGTTTTAAAGTATTCTCATCAATTCATATGTCCATTCATTACTCTAATAAGTCTTATTGAAGGCCTTGATGTGCCAGGTACTATGAAAGTTTTTAAAAAGAACAGAATCACTCTACTCAGGAAGTCCTCAGTTCAATTCAGGAGACATATAATCTTACCCAAGCAGTGTGGTAATAATTTCAGTGGAATAGAGTGGCTTCTACCACCATTTACTTTTTATCGATTAGAGAGATGAATTATTGGAAGATGCTGAAATAAGTGAATGAAATCAGGAGTAAGAATGAGGAATATATATATATATATATATATAAATTGATACAATATAATTCTGTGTGTGTGTATAAATATATGTGTGTGTATATATATGTGTATATATATATGTGTGTATATATATACACACACATACACACACACACACACACCACATCGCTTTCATCATAGGAAAGAAGATGTATTTCCAAATCATGGGAAGAAAAATAGCTTTCCTTGACCCTTTCTGACTGTCCCTTGAGTAGTAATTCCTATGGAACAAGAAAGACAGTGATTGATTTCAGCTGTGCTAATAGCTTTTGGCCTGTGACTGAAGCCTCTCTCTTCCTTTCCTTTCTATTTACAGCTTTAAAATAGCTCAACAATGTGACACTGTTCTTTAAAATTCTGAGAAATAAAAAGTGAAAAGAGGGTAGTAACATAGAGAAACCAATAACATAGAGAAACCAAACAAACACATTTATTTAATGAGTTAACTTTGTAAAAGTGCCCAAATAGCTAATTTTTAGAAGTATAGCTAATGTGGGAATGTGAGACACTGGGACCAGTTTGTGGAGAAATTTGAAATCACTTACATTCTATCAGCTATCTATCAATCTGCCTATTCTACTCATTAGCAGAATTGGTCCTGCCTTGAGAATATTGCCTACAGAAGAAGAAAGTCAAGGCTAAACTAGAAAAGAGTTGAGCAATAGTAGGAGATGATTCATATTGTCATTTAACACAATGCTATAATCTGCATTCTCAGTAGTTAAAAGCATTAACAATAAAATTCTGAAAGTAAGACTTTGTCTTTACCTGTGAGAAATAATCTAGAGAATACTAGCACATCAGTTAGGAAGACAAGTCCACAAATATCTGGAAAAAACTGGTAATAAAGAAATATTTCAAAAAATAAAAAAGGTTTTAGAATTTGACTAGCACTAATCTAAAACATAAAACCTGAAATAAATATAGTAACTTGCAAGCAATTTACAAACTGTCATCAAAGCCTCCTGTGAGAAAGATTTCCATTTTCACTAATGCATATACATAAAAAGACTATATCCTTTTATATGGGTTTATTCTAGATGATCACTGGAAATTTAAATAAATAATCACTTCTTTTGAGAAAATAGTTAAATAATGCAAAAGATAAATTACTTAGTTTTATAGAAGAATTTCATTAATGGCAATAGGTTGGATATGCAAATATTATGAAACACCCAATTATTTACTTTTGTTCACATAACTGTATATAAACGCATTTCTGATGTAATTACACTTAAATACACATAATTTCTTATGTACTTTTTAATTATTCTCCAATACTCTATCATCAGCATTCTGTCCTCCTCATTCTAAGAATACTCTCCATGTAATTGTATTCACGTATAATATGTCTTAATCCATTCTGGTTGCTATAAAAAAAAAACCCACCAAAACCTGGTAGATTTATAAAGAGCAAACATCTAATCCTCACAGTTCTGGAAGCTGGGGACCCCAAAATCAGGGCGCAGGCGGATTTGATGTCTGGTAAGGTCACTTCCTCGTAAAAGAAGGCTTCTTGCTGTGTCTTCACCTGGTAATAGGGGCAAAGAATCACCCTGGAGCCTCTTTTGTAAAGGCACTAAGGCCATTCATGAAGGCTCCGCCCTCATGACCTAAATACCTCCCAAGGCTCCAACTCCAAATACTCTTGCTTTGGGGATTAGGTTTCAACATATACAATTTGGGGTACATAAATATTTAGACTATAGCAGTGAGCAAGAAATAAATCATTATTTCAAGTCACTGAGTTTTGACATTGTTTGTTAATGCAAGTATGACTTGTTCTATTTTGACAGAGGCAGAGCCATACAATTCTATTAAATCAATAATTTCAAGAGAAAAACATTCCAAAAAGTTAATGTTCATATCTTAGGGCCATGTCTAACCACATTCAAAGCAACAACTTTATTTTTTCAAGAGAGCAAAAAGAATACTCATTTCAACACAGAAACCACTCATTCTTTCAAAAAAATTTGAATGTCTCTGATATGTCAGGCATTATATCAAGATCCACCACTACAATGGTGAATAATATTTAACATTTCTAGTCCTTTTGGAGCCTAAGTTTGAAGAGTTAAAAATTAAATTACTCAGTTTTATGTATTCATGAATGTTATTAGCATGGTAAGCCAAGAGTTTTAGGGGAAAACATAAGAGAATATTTGACCTAGTCTAGGGTAGAAGAGAGGGTTTTAAATTTTTTATTTTAAGAGGATAAGACGTCAAAGCCGCCACTTGAAAGATTAGAAAGGGCTGTCTAAATTGGGGGAGTTTAAGGCAGTGAGGAAGTACAAGGCATAGGGAACAGTTTGTCCAGCATCCTAGAGTGCAGACAAAAAATGTATATCTGTGAGGCTAAGATGCTTAATGTGACTAGAGAGGGAGTGTGGTGTTAGAATTTCCTGTTAGTGTCACAACAGGATACTTATGGAGAATTCTAACAAGGTCTCAGCCAACCCTACAAGAAGCTCTGGGATGGTGACCTGAAAAGAGACTAGAAGTTATGCAAGAGCTGGATAATGCAGTAAGTAGTAAGACAAACTGCTGCTGGCTGAATTGAGAAGCCAAGTCAAGCAAGTTTTCAATGTGGCAGCCTGCATGAATGATGTGTGTGTGTGTGTGTGTTTGTGTGTGTGTGTGTGTGTGTGTGTCTTCCCCAAGGTATGTGTCTGAACACGTGCAGTTAACTTATGATATTCTTCACTTGTGAGTTACTTGGAAAACTGTTAATGCAAGCAAAACCATAGATGTGCTTTTCTCCAAGGACACTGAAGGAGTGTCGTAGTGAAGGAAGATGATGAGAAGAGTGTAACAATAAATAAGATCAATTGGTTTCAGAAGAAAATGAGTGGTAGGAAGGCCACTTCTCAGTAAACTGGACATTTACTCTTGTCAGTTATGACACCAGTTTATTATTCTGCCCAATTGCTCCTATTTCGTGTCCTCCTTTCCATATCTTTACATGTCTCTAAGTCTTCACGGCCTTCTGCTCTAATTTTTAGTAAGACTTGCTTTTAGAAAGTGATCTTTAACCCATTCACTGCCAAGTGGAAACTATAATAACAACACAAATGACTTTGGTTTCTGGAATACAACGTTCATTGGGAAATTTATCTAAGGTTACTTAAAAGTTTATATTTCTCAATACCTTAATTTTTTGTGCGTGGAAGAAATGGTGATCCTTTGATCAGACAATCTAATAATCTTCCGTCCTCAAAATTATTGTAAATCACAAGTGTGTCCATGTGGCTTTGGTGAAATCACTGTGTGTTAAATACTCCATGTGAATCAATAATAATATATTTTAAACATATTGAACAGGAACTATAAGAAAATATGAAACCAGTTAATATGTTACTATAGTAAGTCAGGGATGAACTGTCTGAACAAAAGCAGGAGAAATATGAATGGAAATGAGCCTTAGACTGTAGAGAAATTATAGAGTTAAAAATAGAAAGATGGTTTCCTCGAATGTGGGAATGAAGTGAAAATGAATGATACATTGGGCAGTTGAGTCAAAGATAGTACTATTTAACTCATAAAATGCAGTGTGAACATGTTTGGTGGAGGTGGTAGTGGTGGGGTGGTGGTTGTCTGCTTTGGACATACTTGGCTTAAAGTATGTTTCTGATGTGGTTCTCTGGGAAGCTGACTATAAAACAGGTTAACATGAGGGAAGCTTAGGTTCAGCACCTGTGGGGGCAGTGACAGCAGCAGAATTACACAGAGAAGGGCTGCAAATGGGCTTCAGTGCAGTAGTAACAAAGTCTCAGCCAACTCCACAGGGAGCTCTGAAGCTGGGATGGGCCTTCAGATTTATCCCAATTTGAGGCACCAGTCATTGGATGTAGGCTATCCCTCATAGGAGCATGTGACCACGGGTAAGGTAGATATTTTTAGCTAAGAGAAATTTCTAGAGAGAAATGACCGCTCTCTGCTGTTAGCATTCTAGCAACTAGGGGGGTAGGGGAGGTAAGTCCAGTCTTGTTTGGCTGGGCACAGCATCGTGTAACAGGATACTGATGGGAAAGTCTAACAAACCTGTCATTAGGCCACTCAATATAAAAGAACTGTGTTGGAGATATAATCATTGTTAATTATTTAGGCAGGTGCTATCAGGACAACTCTTTTTGGCACAGGACAAGGAAGAATACAACTTTGAACAACTGCCATGTGCCTGTTCACTCACTTGCAACAACAGATTTTGACATCATCATGTGTAGATAAGAAAACTTAAGCCCAACAAGTTCTGTCTGACTTTCTATCACCCCATTTTGCTTACTAAGAAAGCTTTGATAACTTCCATTTTCAGGGATAGAATAGGTCTGAGTTACGGTGTTCTGTCTAGTGGAAGAGTTTGGATGAAGTATATTTTGAAAATGGGAAGTTCTGGGAAGCCTCTGAGTTTTAAGAAAGAATGTGCCAAGAGAGGAGAAGAAAAGAACTCTTAAAATGAGGTAGAATGATGCAAATAACAATTTCGCTCACTTCACATTAGGGTAACTCTCTCTTTAGAGGGATTGGTTTTAGGTAAAATAAAAGCCAGTTATGATGCAGTAATGTCAGCTGCCCATTCTAAGCAAACTCCTTGGAGGATAACAAAGACTTTCTCTACATTCTCCCAGTGGTTTGCTGTTGCCCATTATAGGAAAAGGTTGAGTTTGCACTACTTCTTGAAGCTAAAACAAAGGAAGGTCAATCTGATTCTTCCATATTTTGCATCTGACTCAAATTGTTTGAGTCAAGAAATAACAAAATATAAATTTAATTGACTGCTAGATCCATGCACATGTAGAAGGAATGTTCTATTTCACATTGCACAAATTTTCAATTTTAAAATAAATACACTCTGATATCCTGAAAATGCATGAGATTTATGATGATATTTCACATTTTAGGACAAAGAGCATGTTTTGATAAATAATTCAAAAGTCCTGGGAGATTTTGCCTAGAACAACAAAGAACATAACAGAAATGTGATAAGATACAGGACGAGGAGGGTGTATTAAAGTCATATAGCAGAAAGATGAGAATGTCAACCTCCAAAACCATGGGGGTTTTTAAAGGGGGCATAGGAAAATATACTTAGCCGTATTAAGGAGACTGAATGGGAAAAGTGACAGCAGCTGGCTAGAAGCACTATTACCATGATCTAAATAGAGTTCATCATGGTTCGAACCTGAAGATGAAGAGTTCCATATTTATTTACTTTGCAATTTGGTGTCATCCTAGCCTTAATTCTCTCCCCATACTTCTAAAACACACTTCATTTTTAAAATAAAGTAATGATCTCTCCCTTGAGTATTAGTCATGAATTTTCAAATGCCTATTATACATTTTCTTATGGAGATCCTGCCATCATATCAAATCAAACAAATAAGTGTTAGTCTTATTATTTTGTATTTCGAATGTGTTTCCCTTCACCTCCAATCTTGTTCATTTATATTAACATTATCCCAATTTAGAATAAAAAAGAGGCCTTACTATTTTATTATATTACAATACCATAGCAAACTCACCAGCATGATTACTTTTGTTTTACAGATGAGCTAAGTATATGATTAAATCCACAAAACCAGGGAAGACACAATTTGAGCCCAAAACTCTCTGACTCCAAAAATAGTGCTCCTTTCACAGCACCAAATTTTCATTCCATGTTCTTTTCCCATGAAGCATCTATTATTATCTTTTTCTTGATATTATTTCTAGTATTTGGACATTTTAAAATTACTTTCCCATATTCAGTTCAGTACCCTAATTCTCATCCTTATTTTCTAATGTTTTAAATATTGTAATAGAACTCTTACTTGATTCTTCATTTCTATTTTCTTTTCTGTCTACCTATGTAGTATGGCACTGGTATATTTTTTTTCTTAAAATGCTGCTTCTACTTGGCCATTCCCTTACTCAAAAATATCTATTAGCTCCTTCCAACCTGTACCATAATCCCTTACTTTGGAATTTGATGCCAGCCATAATCCTATTTGAATCCACTTTTTAAATATGTATTTGTCTTTTATTGCTCTTATACACACACAGTTCTCAAATCAAACTGACCTCTTCATGGTAATTCACCACACTGTCTCTCAATCTCACCTATGTCTGTGGAAATTCCTGCCTCCAGATCTCAGGACATGCAGTTTTCTTCAACTGGAAAAATCATAAATGTTACTCTATATTGGTCTTCCAGGAACCATGCAAGGAGTTTCTAACATTCAAAAGAGCTTTGTAAGTCTCTAATTTTATAAGGAAGGAAAATAAACTTTCACAAGATTATATAATAACCAAGAAAATAGTCTATCCAGGGATGGGTACAGAGGAAAGACCACGTGAGGACACAGCAAGAAAGCAGCTCTCTGCAAGCCATGGAGAGAGGCCTCGGAAGAAATCAAAGCTCCCAACACCTTGAACTTGGATGTCCAGGCTCCAGAACTGTAAGAAAATCAGTCCCCGTTGTTTCAGCTACCCAGTCTGTGGTATTTTGTTATGGCAACTCTAGCAAACTAATATATGCCAGCATTTTCGGGGGTTTTTGTTTGTTTGTTTGTTTGTTTTTTGACAGAGACTCACTCAGTAGCCCAGGCTGTAGTGCAGTGGCGTGATCTCCACTCACTGCAAGCTCCGCCTCCCGGGTACACGTCATTCTCCTGCCTCAGCCTCCGGAGTAGCTGGGATTACAGGTGCCTGCCACCACGCCCGGCTAATTTTTTGTATTTTTAGTAGAAACAGGGTCTCACCGCGTTAGCCAGGATGGTCTCGATCTCCTGACCTTGTGATCCGCCCATCTCAGCCTCCCAAAGTGCTGGGATTACAGGCGTGAGCCACCGTGCCCTACCTTATTTTTGTTTATGTTAAAGTCAATATTAATTGAAGTTGACAGATTAAATTTACCTAAAGCAATTTAATTTCCACCAAATATTTTAAGACCATTCATTTATCCATATCATAACCAGTAACTGAACTTATTAATCCTGCTTTTTGGCAAATGTGGTTGTCCTGCAATTCAAACATCCTCAGTATTGCTGGTAGAAGTATGAACTATGTCTCCTCACAATATTCTCTCCATCTTATTACCTAAGGAAATTCATGAAAGAATCAAACATAAATGGCTATGGACTGACTTACTCCCTTTGTGCTGCTATAACAAAATACCACAGACTGGGGAACTATAAATAAAAGAAATGTATTTTCTCACAACTCTGAAGACTGGCAAGACCAAGATCAAGGTGCCAGTAGGTTTGGTTGTTTGGTGAGGGCTGTGTCCTTTAGAGGGAGGAACATTGTGTCCTTACTTGGCAGAAGGTGGAAGGAAAAGTGAAAGGTGCATGAAGCCTCTTTTATAAGGGCCTTAATCCCGTTTACCAGAGAGGAGCCCTCACTGCCTAATCAGCTCTGTATTGTTGGGAAAAAGCTGAATGTTGGGGAAAAATACTAAGGCAGGGCTTGCATGTCTGACATAGTATCCTCTGGAATGTGTCTGGACTTGCTGACTCCTTGCTTCTAGCCCTCCTAGGCACCTAGATTCATTGTATTCCCATTATCTCAAGTAGCAGAACATGTTCCATAGAAATGCTAACCCATCACAACTGTAGATCATGCACCTACCCTTTTGACCCCTACATCCTCACCACCTGTTTCTTTGTTGGATTACCAATAAATAGTGTGGGCTCCCAGAGCTAGGGGCCTTCACAGCCTCCACAATTGCGATGGCCCCCTGGTCCCACTTTACTTCTCAAACTGTCTTTTTCTCAGTCCTTTGACTCTGCCAGACGTCGTTGCCCCCACAACCTGGTGTTAGGTCTGATCACCCCAACACTGTATTATTCTATTTTCATGCTACTGATAAAGACACACCCAAGACTGGGCAATTTACAAAAGAAAGAGGTTTATTGGACTCACAGTTCCACATGACTGGGGAGGCCTCTCAATCATGGTAGAAGACAAGGGGGAATAAGTCACATTTTATGTGGATGGCAGTAGGCAAAGAGAGAGCTTATGCAGGGAGACTCCAGCTTTTAAAACCGTGAGATCTCATGAGACCCACTCACTATCACGAGACTAGCATGGGAAAGACCCACCCCCATGATTCAGTAGTCTCCCACCACATCCCTCCCAAAACAAGTGGGAATTATGGGAGCTACAAGATGAGATTTGGGTGGAGACACAGAGCAAAATCATATCATTCTGCCCTGGCCCCTCCCAAATCTCATATATTCACATTTCAACACCAATCATGCCTTCCCAGCAGTCCCCCAAAGTCTCAACTCATTTCAGCATTAACTCAAAAGTCCACAGTCCAGAATCTTATCTGAGACAAAGTAAATCCCTTCTGCCTATGAGCCTGTACAATCAAAAGTAAGTTAGTTATTTCCTAGATACAGTGAGGGTACAGGCATTGGGTAAAGACAGCCATTCCAAATGGGAGAAATTGGCCAAAACAAAGAGGCTACAGGCCCCCTGCCAGTCCAAAATTCAGCAGGGCAGTCACATCTTAATGCTCCAAAGTGATCTCATTTGACTCCATGTCTGACATCCAGGTCACACTGATGCAAGAAATGGGTTCCCATGGTCTTGGGCAGCTCTGCCCCTGTGGCTTGCAGGGTACAGCCTCCTTCCCAGCTGCTTTCATGGGCTGGCATTGAGTGTCTTCAGTTCTTCCAGGCACATGGCACAAGCTGCCAGTGAATCTACTACTCTGGGGTCTGGAGGACGGTGGTCCTCTTCTCACAGCTCCACTAGGCAGTGCCCTAGTAGGGACTTTGTGTGGGGTCTCTGACCCCACATTTCCCTTCTGTACTGCCATAGCAGAGGTTCTCCATGAGGGCCCTGCCCGTGCAGCAAACTTCTTCCTGGGCATCCAGGCGTTTTCATACATCTTCTGAAATATGAGTGGAGGTTCCCAAACCTCAATTCTTGACTTCTGTGCACTGGCAGGCTCAATACCACATGGAAGCTGCCAAAGTTTGGGGCTTGCACCCTCTGAAGCCATGACCCAAGCTCTGTGTTGGCCCCTTTCAGCCACTGCTGGAACAGCTGAGACACAGGGCACCAAGTCCCTAGGCTGCCCACAGTATGGAGACCCTACCCTGGGTCCGGCCCCCAAAACCACATTTTTTCCCTAGGCCTCTAGGCCTATGATAGAAGGGGCTGCTGTGAAGACCTCTAACATTCCCTGGAGACCTTTTCCTCATTGTCTTGGGGATTAACATTTGGCTCCTTGTTACTTATGCAAATTTCTGCAGCCAGCTTGGATTTCTCTTCAGAAAATGGAATTTTCTTTTCTATTGCATTGTCAGGCTACACATTTTCCAAACTTTTATACTCTGCTTCCCTTATAAAACTGAATGCCTTTAGGAGCACCCAAGTCACCTCTTGAATGCATTGCTGCTTAGACATTTCTTATACTAGATACTCTAAATCATCCCTTTCAAGTTCAAAGTTCCACAAATATCTAGGGCCAGGGCAAAATGCCACCAGTCTCTTTGCTAAGACATAACAAGAGTCATCTTTACTCCAGTTCCCAACAAGTTTCTCATCTCCATCTGAAACTACCTCAGCCTGGACTTTATTGGCCATATCACTATCAACATTTTGGGCAAAGCCATTCAACAAGTCTCTAGGAAGTTCCAAACTTTCCTACATTTCCTTGTCTTTTTCTGAACCCCCCAAACCCTTCCAACCTCTGCCTGTTACCCAGTTACAAAGTCGCTTCCACATTTCTGAGTGTCTTTTCAGCAACACCCCGCTCTGCTGGTACCAACTTACTGTGTTAGTCCATTGTCACACTGCTGATAAAGACATACCTGAGACCTGGTAATTTACAAAACAAAGAAGTTTAATTGGACTCACAATTCCACACGGCTGGGGAGGCCTCACAGTGACAGTAGAAGGCAAGGAGAAACAAGTCACATCTTACTTGGATGGCAGCAAGCAAACAGAGAGTTTGTACAGGGAGACTCCAGTTTTTAAAACATTGGATCTCATGAGACCCATCAACAATTACGAGAACAGCATGGGAAAGACCCAACTCCTTGATTCAATCTTCTCCCACTGGGTCCCTCCCACAACACATGGGAATTATGGGAGCTACAAAATGAGATCTGGATGGGGACACTAAGCCAAACCATATCAACCTCATAAAGAGCCTGCCTGTTAATACTATCCCATTGGTCAAACCTGAATTCAGGTGGTGACACATTTGAACCATAGCATGGTGTGTGTATTCACTAAGCCACTTATAACTAATGATGTAACCAGGAGTACAATTCAGATTTTTTTGGTTCCAAACTCTACAGTTTATCAATTAGTATGGGTGATAAATGGATATATACATAATTTAAATAAATCAAAATAAGTTTCTTAAACAGATATATTGTTGAGTTTTGAGTCACTCAATTCTGGAGACTAAGAAGTCCTACAATCTGTTGCCTGCAAGGAGGAGATCCAGAAAAACTGGTGATGTAGTTTGTAGGCATGAGAACCAGAAAGCTAGCGGTGTAGATTCTAGACAGAGTCTGAAGGTCTAAGAACTAGGATCAGTAATCCTAGTTCTTAGACAAGAAAAGATTGATGTTCCAACTCAAACAGTAGGCCAAGATCCCCTTTCTCCTCCTATCAATTCTGTGCTTTGCCATGATGGAACTGTTACACAAGCAAGTTTTTTAATCTCCTGCAAACAGCTGCTGTTAGCAATTCCGATGGGGGAAAAATGGGCGAAGATTTTTGCAGTTCCACACTTCAGCATAGAGCTCTAAAAGTCAAACAGTGCTAAATTTCAGCATGGCTCTTCACAGCATTATGAAGTTACTTTTTCTAAGTAAGAGGAAAAAATATATTTCATTAATAGTTTGTTAGCTTGATTAATAACAAATATTTAGACATGTAGTACATGTCCCTCAAATGACACTCTAGCTGAAAATGTTATAGGCCTGGCTGGATTTAAGAATTAATTTTCAATATATTTTTAAGTTGACCAATCACCAGTATTTGACAGACTGAATCACCCCCTTCTTTTAAAACCTTTTCATTATTTGGCTTCTAGGAGAACAATACATTCTCCTGACTTTTTAATTTTCGTATTAGCTGCAACTTCTTAAGCTCCTTTAAGTTATCTTGGGCATAGTCTTTGGAATTCTTTTCTTTTCCAGTTTTACATAATCTCTCAATTATTTCAGCTCCTTTTGTAGCTTTAAAGGCCATCAATTCCTGATGACTCCCAAATTAGAGTCTAGTCATGATTCTGAACTCTAGTCTCATACGTGAGATGGACAGATTGAACACTTAATTTAGCTAATAATTATTTCAAACCTATTATATTCAAAATTAAGGTACTGATTTTCTGCCTTAGTCCATTTTCTGTTGCTATAACTAAATACCGCAAACCACAAAATTAGTAAAGAAAATATGTTTATTTAGTTCATGATCCTCAAATCGGAAATTCCAAGAATGTGGAATCAACATCTGGTGAGTGCCTTCTTGCTGCATCATAACATAGTAGAGGGCATCACATGTGAGACAATAAGAGCAAGGGAGCCAGAGAGAGCTCATTTTGAAGGCAGAGGGATTAAGTTTTCAATACATAAACTTTTGGGGGACACATTCAAACCATAGCGGTTTTTCTTCTCCAAATATGCTTGCTACAGTCTTTCCCATCTCAATTGTTTTGAATTTAAGGCAGTTCATAAATATCTGTGTCTTTAGGGTTAGTTATTGGTGATTTCTTTTGTTCCTTTGTGCCATGTTTCCCTGATTTTTCTTGATCCTTGTGGCTGTGCATTGGTATCTGCACATTTGAAGAAGTAGGGACATTTTTAGTCTTTGCAGACTGGCTTTGTCTGGGAAAATCCTTCACCAGTGAGCCCATCCAGAGATTCTGGGGAAGTGATGTAGTATGGTCTATGGTCAGGCTTACTGCCTGAATGCTTAGTTGATTGGTTCAGCAAGTGAGTGGGCCTGCCAGGTTCTATGGAGACTGGCCTGAAGCCTGGGTTTACAGGGGCTGACCTGGCACCAAGATAAGACATGAGCCTGAATCCACAGGGGCTGGCTTGGAGCCTGGCTCTGTATGGGTGATCATGGATGTTCAGTCCACAGGGACTGACCTGACCCTACAGTCTAGTGGGGTGGGCCAGATCCTTGGTCTACTGGAGCAGGCCTGGACATTGGATCCACAGGAACCTGAGACCAGCCTGGTGCTGGGGCGGGTATACAATCTGAATTCTGGGGGCCTGAGATCATGAGTGCCGGCCTGGAGTCTGGGACTTTTGAGACCTGTCTGGAGATAGATCTGTGAGGGCTAGATTGGAAGGTGGCTGGGTGGGCCCTGGCCTGGAGGCTAGGTTTGTGATGGCTTGCCTGGGTCTGAGGTTGTGAGAATGGCCTAAAACCTGGGACTGCAGGTTTAGTCTTGGAGCCTGACTTCCTGGGAGCCAGCTCAGTGCTAATACCTACTGGAATGGGCCTAAACCTTAAGTTTGCTGGGACATGAGGCCACAGGGGCTAGCCTGGAGGGTGGGGCTACAGGAGCTGGCCTGGCACTGGGTAGGCCTGGAGTCTATGTCTATGAGTGCTGGCCTGGTGACTGAGACCAGGAGTGTCAACCTAGACCTGAAGTGGGCCTGAAACCTGGAGCTATGTGAGCTAACTTTGTTCTGGCTTGGTATAAAGGCTGAGATGGGCCTGGAGCTTGAGGCTACAGGGACAGACCTGATGCTTGGGAGGCCTAGAGACTATATAGCAGGCTATGACTAGGACTGCAGGTACTGGCCTGGCCCTGGGGCTGATGGGACCAGCCTAGTGAGCAAATGGACCTGGAGGCTTGGTCTGAGGGCACCAGCCTGGATGGTGGTGGGGGACTGGCCAGTGCTCAGTTTTATTGAAGTGAGCCTGATTTGGGGGTCCAAAGCAAAGCCTTTTGCTTGCTTTTCTTTTCTCCCATTTGGAGGGTATCTCTCTCTACTCTGTACAGCCTGGGGTTAGGGGAGGGGTGGTGATGGGTAATATAAAACTGTGTTTCCTACTCTCTTTGATGTGCCTTTTCTTATTTCTGTGCTATACCCAGGTGCTGTAATCTTTCTACCTGGTTTCTCTAGCTCTTGTGAAGGCATGTTCATTCATGGATAGTTATTCAAATTGATGACTCTGCAGAGGGGTGAGCACAGGAAGTCCTACTCCACCATCTTGCTGCTATCCAGTCTCCTTCCACCCCAATATATAGCACATTCTTCCTTACAATTACTCAGGCTCCTTTCTTTTGCTCAAACTCCACATCTTTTAGCGAATCCTGCCAGTTTTACCTGTCAAAGGTACCAAAAATCTCACTGATTCTTAACATTGTGATCCTCTTGTCTACATTATGTTGTCTTCACCTGGATTATTGCAAAATTTTTCTAATTTTTCTGTTTCTGCCCTAGATCACTTCAGGGTATCTTCAACATGTTCATATCAGTTTACTCCCCTCCTCAACACCCTGCAATGTTTTTCAATCTCTCACAGAGAAAAGCCTTAGTCCTGACCTAATCTAAGAGGCCCTCAGCAATCTGGACAGCCCACACCTGTGCCCACTAATGCTTGCTCCGTCCTTCCTTCCTTCCTTCTTTCCTTCCTTCCTTCCTTCCGTCCGTCCGTCCGTCCGTCCTTCCTTCCTTCCTTCCTTCCTTCCTTCCGTCCTTCCTTTGTTCCTTCCTTCCTTCCTTCCTTCCGTCCTTCCTTCCTTCCGTCCTTCCTTCGTTCCTTCCTTCCTTCTTCCTTCCTTCCTTCCATCCTTCCTTCCTTCCTTCCTTCCATCCTTCCTTCCTTCCTTCCATCCTTCCTTTGTTCCTTCCTTCCTTCTTCCTTCCTTCCTTCCATCCTTCCTTCCTTCCTTCCTTCCATCCTTCCTTCCTTCCTTCCATCCTTCCTTTGTTCCTTCCTTCCTTCCTTCCTTCCTTCCTTCCTTCCTTCCTTCCTTCCTTCCTTCCTCTTTCTTTTCTTTTCTTTTCTTTTCTTTTCTTTTCTTTTTTTTTCTGATGGAGTCTTGCTGTTACCTATGCTAGAGTGCAGTGGCATGATCTTGGCTCACTGTAGCCTCCCCCTCCCAGGTCCCAGAGACTCTCCTGCCTCAGCCTCCCAAGTAGCTGGGATTACAGGCACCCACCACCATGCTCGGCTAATTTTAATTTTTAATTTTTATTTTTTGTATTTTTGTATTTTTAGTAGAAACGAGGTTTCACCATGTTGGCCAGGCTGGTCTCAAACTCCTAACCAAGTGATCCGCCCACATCAGCTTCCCAAAGTGCTGGGATTACAGGCCTGAGCCACTGAGCCCAGCCTCTACCTTCCTTGTGTACTACTCTTCCTACACCCACTCTACCCTAGACACCCGGATTCCCTTGCAGTTCTCCAAACACGCTAGGCAAGTGCCTGCCTCACAGACTTTGAAATTATTATTTTCTTGGCTTAGATTTGTCTTTCTCCTGATGTATGTGTTTTTCATTTCCTAATTTCTTTAGAGTCTTTGCCCAAATGTTACTGGAGTTAATATTCTGCTATACCACCTAGAACCCCTTTCATGACTAAGACACTCATTCTTACAGCCACTGGAAGTATTAGCAGCTGAGTTCCCCTCCAGAAATTGTTCTTAACCGAAAGGACTTCCCTGGCCAGGGTTATAACTCCTACCTGAGGGCAGCCACATCCAATGACTTGGATAACAGGAGCGTGAGGGTTCACGCTCCTTTCAGTTTTAATGCTGAAGAGTTTTTCCAGTTATAGACTCCCTTTAGAATCAGCAGAGGACTCTCTTATACCTCCACTGTAGTTCAACTGTTTCCACTGCCCGTCTTTTTCACTCCATGCAGTTATATCGGCTGATGGTGTATCTTATCACTCTCCCATGTTATGCAAATATCTGTCTTAGATTCTGTTTCCAGGAAACCTAATCTAAGAGAGTTGGCGCCAGGAGTGGTCCTAGGATGCAGACTCTAAAAAGGGATATTGAAACCATATTATCCAACCCGAACCCCACCCCTCAGCCAGCTGGGCAATTAGGACCTAATTACTACTCGTAGGTGTGTTACTTGTAGTTCCTGATTTATAGCAGCAGAAAAATTTTTTAAACTTTCATTGATAGTGACCTAAAATGGAATCTGAGTAAGAGGCAATGATGGGGCAAATTTCAGAGTTTGAGAGGTGTAGGGAAAGTGGAAATTATAAGAACTATAACACTGATGACTGTTGCTGAAAACTATCAATTCACTAGAGAAAGACAACAGAAGGCCAACAGTGGTTAGTCACTAATTTAATATAAAGTGTAAAAGCCAAAGGGCCTTTTTGGCTGCATAAAAACAAGCACTTATCTCCTTCAGTGGAGAAGAGGTTTGAAAACATAACGATTAGGTGCAGGACTTAATGAGAAAGATAGCAAGTTCCATAGAGGACTGAATTTTCAAGCTTGTTAAATCTACTACAACAAGATCAAGGTCTTCACAGGGAAGGAGTGGGACCTTGAGATTTAGAATAAGGATGCCCTGATGCATCAAAAGATTGAATTCTTAAATTCCCCTGGACCCTTTGGGCTGGAAGACGTGGCATACTTCCTTTTTAAAGGCTAGTAATCCCTCTTGCATGAAGCCAATGCCCAGGCCCTTGTCTCATAAGATAACATGCACTTTAAACCTTAGTGGGGATCCATGTTTTCTTCTCCTTCTGGAGAACAAGTTAATAAGTATAATCTACTTACACTATACCTAGCCAGGGAAGTTCTGGACCTGCTAACAGAAGAAAGAGATCATGTACCACCATATACTAAAAGAGCTGCAGAAGCCAATGTGAAATTTCAGGAAAGATACTGAATTCTAAGAGTGCTAAATTAAAGGAAGGTAACAAATACAGTTGGATAAAGAAGACATATCAGAGAGAAGCCCTTTTTTTTGTATCAGATTCAACACCCTGAGAGATAGCATTGTTTTCTACGATGACTCATGGAAGCCTGAATATAGTATTATACTATGACAAATGGCAGAAGAAGGTGGCAAAAGACTCAGTTGACATATTAGAAAGAATAATATTAATACATAAGGCTGGAAAATAAATGACTTCAACAAGTTACCAGAAAGGTTTATGTGTACTAAAATTTAAAAGGAATCCGCTAGTGAGAGTGGTTGCAGCCAGGGTTGATAATAGAAAAAATAGTAACAGACCTTGTCCTGTAACTGAAGGCCGGTTCCACTACTTGCCGCTTGCAAAGCCAATGAACAAGAAGGAAGTGCAGTGGAAGGAAAGTGATTTCATTCTTGAGCTAACAGTGGGAAAATGGTGAAGTCTCTTGTCTTAAAGAAACCCGGCACGGTGGCTCTCACCTGTAATACCAGCACTTTGGGAGGCTGAGGTGGGCAGATCACAAGGTCAGGAGATCGAGACCATCCTGGCCAACATGGTGAAACCCCATCTCTACTAAAAATACAAAAATTAGCTGGGGTATGGTGGCACATGCCTGTAATCCCAGCTACTTAGGAGGCTGAGGCACAAGAATTCTTGAACCAGGAGGAGGAGGTTGCAGTGAGCCGAGATTGCGCCACTGTACTCCAGCCTGGTGACGGAGCGAGACTCCGTCTCAAAAACACAAACAAAACAAAACAAACCCCCTAAAAAACCATTTCAAAAGTTTGGGCTGAGGACAGGGATTAGAAAAAGGGAAGCTTGACATGGGAGGCATGCAGGAGTTGTGTAGAGTATAGGGGCTGTCTGGTGTGCTTCAATGCCTATTTTGAGTTTTTGCCCACCTGGAGTGCGACCTGGTGTCATCTTGACAGCTACCGAGCTGTAGATTATCCAACTTGAGCCAATCTTTACATGGAGGAGAATTCTGCAGCTGGGCCTTCATGCCTGGTTTGTTTTAAATTAGCCCCTGGAATTTCTTAAACATATAGTTAGATGTGTGCATTGTGTAAGTTTAACAAACACACAGTTAGATAAATGTGCATGGGCTAAAGGAGTGTACGGGAAAGAGACAGGAGTGCAGTTTCACAGCACATTTCAAGGCCATATTTTAAGACAAATGAAAAAATATTTTTATAGTTTGTTTCAAGGTTCCATCTTGAGACTGGGGGAAACGAGGAAAGAAAAAGTAATTTTAAAAATGTGCTTGAAGCTACACTACTTGATGAAAGTGTTTCTGAACACCTAAGCATCATTTCAAAGCATGGGGATAATATGATCTCCAAATAATAGGGGCCAGGTGCCAGCATTTAATTATGATAACTGAAGTAAATATAATGTGGTCATAAGAGTCAAGATCAGAGCAGCAGCCAGGAGATCTGGACTTGCAGAGACCTATGGAAATGATCGGTAGAATTGATCAGTGTTCTTAGAGCCAAAATAAATGAGCTGCTTATATGAGTATTGCTAAATACAAATAATCAGAAGCATCAAGGGTAATCATTAGGGGGCTAACGGTAGCCAATCAATAAAATGGAAGCCATCTACAGGTCAGGAAGAGGTTTCACAAAAAATCAACCCCACCGGGACCTTTACCCCTTACTTTTAGTTTCCAGAGCGGTAAGAAAAAGAAATTTTTGCTGTTTAAGTCACCCAGTATGTGGTATTTTGTTATGGCAACTTTAGCAGACTAATACATCATCCAGTAAAATAAATGAAACCTTGTTACACCCTAGAGGAAATGACACACATTGTTGTCAGCATAAATATATGAAGGACTCAGGAAGAGTGGACCCCATCGTATCTTATTTAATTTAGGAGACTAGCTGTACAAGTCAAACAGGTCCTGGCAGATGACAAAGTACTGCTACAAGTGGAGCTAAGTAGTAACCTTAATTGCAGTTGCTTTGCCCATTGTGGCATGTTTGCTAGAGCAAATTAACAAAACGTCAAGTACATAGTGTGTGGCCACTGATTTAGTGAAAATCTTTTTTTCCACTCCTATCTGGAAGGAGAAACAGAAATAGTCGTATTCATGTGAGATAAATGGCTGTAAGCATTTATGGACTCATCCTGATTTATATTAACATTCTCATACTCTGTCATAGATATTCCAAAGAGTCCTGAACTGTCTTAACATTCCTCAGCACACTGTATAGATCCACTGTATTGATAACATTATGTTAATGAGACAAGATGAGCAAGAAGTGACAAGTGTATTTGGAAACCTTGGTAAGACACATTAACTCTAGAAGATGGTCAAAAGCCCTAAAGAGATTCAAGGCCTTGCCAGATCAGCAGAGTTTCTAGGAGTCCAGTAGTCTGAAACATGCCAGGGCCTTTCTCTGAAATAAAGAACAAATTATTGACTCTTGTACCTAATCAAACACCACTTGTAAGTTTCTTTGAGTTATAAAGACAGTATATTCCAGCTCCACCTTATTGATAAAGGTGACACAAAAGCCTTCCAGAACAAAGATTTCAGCAAGTTTAGGAAGTCATATGAGAAGTTCTGCAATATGAGTGACTATGTCCCAGTACACTTACAGTACTAGAGCTGGGTTTCTTAACCTCAGTACTATTGACATTTCTGATCAGATAATTCTTTGTTGTATGTGGCACAGGGGTGAGGGGGTGGGGTGGAGTGTCCCAGGCATTGTAGAATTAATGGAAAGCTCTATTGGAGAATCATAAGGCAGAACCATAGGGAGCAAAGTAATGCCATCTATAGCAGAAATATATACCATTTGGAAGCACCACTTTTATGTTACTGAGCTTTGGTGGAATTGGACTATTGGAAAATAGGACATCAGGTGACCATGTGATCAGAGCTACTCATCAGGAGATAGGTTTCATAAGAGCCACCAAATCATAAACTTGGGTGTGCTTAACAGAAATCCATTGTTCAGTCAGAGTATTATACTTGGGATTTGGCCCAACAGAGGGCACAAGTAATCTGAAAAATCAAGTGACACAGTCACCAATGCTCCTCCCTTAGCTGACATTTATAGCCAGGTAATGAAGGAGGAAAAAACCCAAGCTAAGCTCAAAGGTGGCTCAGCTTGAGAGACAAGTATAAACAATAATGAAAGAGCTGGTGTGTCATTTGCCTTCTTTGGGTGTAACCGAAAGTCACCTGTGAAAAAGAAAGCCTTCCAATGAGTGGACCTGTGGTAAATACACCTGATTATGCACTTTGTGTGAAAAGATAAATTACTCTTAAAACAAAATGAGCCTGGATGGTAGCTCACGCCTGTAATTCCATCACTTTGGGAAGCCAAGGTAGGAGGGTCACTTGAGACCTGGAATTCAAGACCAGCCGATTAACAGAGCGAGACCCCATCTCTAACAAAAAATTAAAAAGTTAGCCAAATGTGGTGATGCACACCTGTAGTCCTAGCTACTTGGGAGGCCAAGGCTGCGGGGTAACTTGAGCCCAGGAGTTTGAGGCTGCAACAGCCGTGATTGTGCCACTGCACTCCAGGCCAGGCAACACAGCAAGACCCTGTCTTAAAGAAAGAATTTAAAAAAGAATACAACGTAAAATGTATGTATGGATAGCTGTGAATGAATTGGCTGGATGCTCTGGATCCTGGAAATGAAATGACTAGAAGGTGAGAGACAAAGAGTTCTGAGGAAGAGAGTGAATGAACCTGCTGAAGGTTTGTAGGGCATGTTAACACCCAGTAATGAGCATCCAGCATGGAAGAGGCTTGGAGTAACCAATAGGCAGACACAAAGATCCCCAGTGCTAGACTAATGGGCTTAGGAATGGAGTAGCCATGGTGGCAGGGATGGAGGTTATGCATGAGCCTGACAGCATGACCTCCCACTTACCAAGGCTGACATAATTACCGCCTCTGCCAAATGTTCTACCTTCCAGCAACAAAAATTAACTGAGTCCCCTATAGAGCACAATCCCGTCAGAATACCAATCATTTGTCTCTACTCTGGAAGAGACAGACATCCACTTTGACTGGTTATAACACTCTCCTGGGGTTTAGAGACTATTTGATCTACTGACCCAGACAATGGACTCAATTTGTAGAAAAGGAGACATAACAGTGGACCTATAACCAGGGAATCTACTTGTCCTATTTCATGTGGCACCAACCAGAATCTGTCAGCTTGGAGATGACAGTCATCCTGAGGATACCGTATACATTCTAGATGCATTTTAAAAAATGATGCAATGCTTGTGTCCCTAAGGTCACAAAGGACACACCTGAGAATTATGGGATGGAAGTAGAAGTGACCTCACTTACCATCTTTCCCAATGTCCCATGTGGGGAATCTGTGCTTCCTACATCTACAAAATTCAACTTTGTGGGATCTAGCTCTGGTTTCCAGAAGGGCAATCCTTCCACCAGGTGCACAATAAGGGTCCTATTAAACTATAAATTACAGCTGTCTTTTTATCACTTCAGGCTTCTTTGTGCCAAGAAACCACTAGGCAAGGAAAGGAGTCACCTACCAGGTGTGAACAATTGACCCTAGTCATTAGGAGCAGGACTGACTACTGTTACACAATTGCATCAGGCCAGCATACACGCGGCACCTAGGTGACCAGGTGAGATGTTTATGGATAATTCCCTGCTCAACCTTAATAGTAAACAGCAAGGACAGCAGCCACAGGCTGATAAGGGTATGATGCTCAGGGGCCTGCAATTCACCATGAAAGAATCTGCATCATCTCAACAGATAAGTCACATACACAAGTACAAGTGTTAGTAAGATGACCACCCTTTCCCCAGTTTTCCATGGCTGTCCTAGATTTAGCACTAAAAATCTCACATCCTGAGAAACTCTGTAGTCCCAGTCCCAGTGTTGATTTGCCCATTTTAAAAGTAAAAGTCCCAAGTTTCAGGGACTCTTTCAGTTCTGGAAAAACTTGGAGAGATGGTCACCTTAGGTGTTAATGTAAGAGAAGGAAACCTCGCATGGGTCGAAGAAGAGGGAGATGATGAATCACAGTCGCAGTTTTGAGACCAGCAGCATTGACAAGGGCTATAGTTTGAGTCACTGAACACCTTCCTGTAAGTTTCCTGAGGAAAAAGAGTAATTGCAGTCTTTGGGCATGCCCAGATGTAGTGAGTACACTCAACTTACTTGCATCCAAGTAATACAGGAGGTGAACTATAACAAAAGCTCAAGTACTTTGCCCATAGTTTCTCTTCAAGATTAAGAAATCACTCCCTTGGCTGACAGGTCACAGCTTAGGCCTTGCTCAGAAATGACCCTCAGAGAAAAGGATCAGTTTTATCCTCTTTCCAGGGCAAACACACATTAAATTTCTGTTTCTTGAAAGAGATACAACAGTCCAGTCTTCTTGTCTCTTTTTAGTATGAATCATACAACTACCTCAGCTTCAGAGCTCCCCACAAGGTTGGCTGAGTTCTCTGTTGCAACTGCTGTGTATCCAACTCCTCCCTCTTCCAATACTGCTTCCCTCACTCACTTATGAGGGTGGTTTCAAAGAACACTTTCTATAAAATTCCTCTATGTGTTTTTCATCTTAAAGCCAGTTTTCAGAGAACGTACTCTAACACGATTATTTTTTTAGTGAGCTTTTTTTCTGGACACGTTATGTGAAATTCTAATCTTTCATCTTCAACTCCATCCCCATGCTCCTTATATCTGTTCTCTGGTTTTCTTAGCAATTGTCACCATCTATAATTCTATACACTTTACAGATGTATCTTATTGTCTGTGTATATTTTAACCTCACAGACATGTACATACACAGGTACAAATACCAGAAATTAAGCTCTATGAAGGCATGTGTCTAACTATTTTGTTTACTGCTGAAACTCTCATTCCTGACACATAACAGGAGAACATTGTTAGGTAAACAGATTCCTAAAATTCCAGAACTAAAATTTCATACTTGAAATCATTTAGGAAAGAGAATTACGCAATTTTAATATGGAGTAAAGAGCTCTTTAATACTATACATCTATTGATCTCCTACCATTCACCATTTCAATAAAAAAATATTTATTTTAAGTACTACTAGCTTAGAACCCACAAATCGAAGAGAACTAGGGAGCAAGGCCACTGGAAAGTGTACTGTCTGGTTGATGAGGAAGGACAAAACAATTGCAGCAGATTCCTTTAGAGATCTGAGAAGTGAAGAATAGCCCAGGCTGGGCCTGGTGGCTCACACCTATAATAACAGCAGCTTGGGAGGCCAGGGCAGGAGGATCCCAGGAGATTGAGACCAGCCTGGGCAATATAGTGAGAACTTGTCTCTACAAAAAATTAAAAAATTAGGCAGAGTGTGGTGGCTCATGCCTATAATCCCAACACTTTAGGAGGCTGAGGTGGGTGGATTGCTTGAGCTCAGGAGTTTGAGAACAGACTGGGCAATATGGCAAAACCCTATCTCTAGCAAACATACAAAAAAATTAGCCAGGCATGGTGGTGCACACCTGTGGTTCCACCTACTTGGGAGGCTAAGGTGGTAGGATCACTGGAGCCTGGGAAGTCAAGGCTGTAGTGAGCTATGATTGTGCCACTGTACTCCAGCCTGGGTGACAGAGCAATACCTTTTCTCTCTCACACACACACACAAAAAAAAACTAAAAAATTAAAAATTAGCCAAATGTTGTGACATGTGCCTATAGTCCAAGCTACTTGGGAGGCTGGGGTGGGAGGATCACTTGAACTTAGGAGGCTGAGGCTGTAAGTGAACAGTGATTGTGCCAGCACTACAGCCTGGGTGACAGAGCAAGGCCCTGTCAAAAAAAAAGAAAGAAAAAAGAATGAAAGAAAGAAAGAAAAGAAAAGAAAAGTAAAGAAAAGAAAAGAGAAAAGAAAATATAAAAGATCACCCAATGGATGTTAGTAGATGTGAAGTGTAATGGTAGGTTCTTTCTTAATGAATGAGTACTATAATGGTAGGTTCTTTCTTAATGAATGAGTATTAATATATGAGTACTATATATGACAAAAAAGTCATCTGTGGAAGAGCAAGATATTCCTAGTGAGGAAAAGGAGAATGAGTGAAAACTAAAATGGGACTCCTAGTTCAGAAAGAGTAAAAGCCCACCTGTAATAGAGACTGTTATGAGAAGTACAGATATAACTCATTTTGTTGTGCTTCACTTACTGTGCTTTGCAAATATGGCTTTTTTAAAAAGAAATTAAAGGTTTTTGGCATCCCAGATTTCAGCAAGTCTATCAGCACCATTTTTTCAACAGCATGTACTCACTTTGTGTCTGTGTATCACATTTTGGTAACTCTCTCAACATTTCATACCTACAATTATTGTTATATCTATTATGGTGATCTGTGATCTTTGATATTACTATAGTAATCGCTTTGGGGCACCAGGAACTGTGTCCATATAAGACAACAAACGTAATACATGTGTGTGTTCTGACTGCTCCACCAACTGGCCGTTCCACTCTCTCTCCCTCTCCTTCAGCATTCCTAGTCCTTGACAGAAAACAACATTAAAATTAGGTCAGTTAATAACCCTACAATGGCCTGTAGGTGTTCAAGTGAAAGGAAGAATCACATGCCTCTCACTTTAAATCAAAATCTGGAAATGATTAAGCTTAGTGAAGAAGGCATGTCGAAAGATGAGATGATAAGCTGAAAGCTAGGCCTCTTGGAACAGTTAGCCAAGTTGTGAATATAAACGAAAAGTTTTTGAAATAGATTGAAAGTGCCACTCCAGTGAACACACGAATGATAAGAAAGTGGAACAGGCTTATTGCTGATACGGAGAAAGTTTGAGTGGCCATGGATAGAAGACCAAACCAAACACAACATTCCCTTAAGACAAAGCCTAACCCAGAGTAAGGCTCTAACTCTCTTCAATTCCATGAAGGCTGAAAGAGGTGAGGGAGCTGCAGAAGAAAACTTGGAAGCTAGCAGAGGTGGGTTCATGAGATTTAAGAAAATAAGCTGTTTCCAGAAGATAAAAGCACAAAGCAAAACAGCAAGTGCTGATACAGAAACGGAGGCAAGTTATCCAGAAGATCTAGTTAAGATCATTGATGAAGGTGGCTACACTAAATGCAGATTTTCAATGTCATTAAGTAGTCATATTACAAGAAGATGCTACCTAGGACTTTCAAAGCTAGGGAGGGAAGTTAATATCCAGCTTCAGAGCTTTGAAGGACAGGCTGACACTCTTTTTAGGGGCTAATGCGGCTGGTGACTTTAAGTCAAAACCAATGCTCATTTACCATTCCAAAAATCCTAGGGTCCTTCAAACTGATACTGCTATGCCTGTGCTCTTTCAATGGAAAAACAAAGCCTGGATGACAGCACATTTGTTGGTAGCCTGATTTACGAAATATTTTAAGCCCACTATTGAGACTTACTGCTCAAAATATCCTTTTGAAATATTGAAATTGACAATGCACATGGTAACCCAGAGCTCTGAAGAAGAAGTACAAAAAGATTACTATTTATATACTACTACATAAATACTCCTAAGAAGTTATATAACAAGGACAACAAAAAGTAGCAACTATTTCCTTGTTAGGCTTTATGTAAAACTCAGGTTTGTGTTGTTTTCCAAGTTATCGATATTCCTATACTTTAATTTAAAAAAGTATTGAAACCATGTTCAATGGACAATGAAGTTGCACCTCTTGATGTTGAATATATTACATTTATCTGCAAACATTTATTTTGTTAATATTTACAGTGATTTATAAAAGATTATAAATTGCTGAAGGCTCAGAGGATTGTTAGCATTTTTAGCAATTTTTTTTTTGTTAAGGTATGCACATTGCTTTTTTAGACACAGTGCTATTGCACACTTAATAGACTGTGGTATAGTATAAACATAACTTTTATATGCCCTGGGAAACTAAAACATTTGTGTGACGCACTTTACTGTAATATTTACTTCATTGCGGTGGTCTGGAACAGAATCTGCAATATCCTTGAGGTCTGCCTGTGATCAGGAAATATATTTGGATAGTTAGATAGTGCTAACTATATTACTGAGTACATGGTATCAGGAGTAACACAGGAGAAGTAGTAAATATAGAATCATTTGTTTTTTCTAGCCAGAAAGGAGTAATAATTAAACTTGCCTTTGGGGAAATTTAGCCTGGCACAATCAGACAGATTGGACTGGGATAGAGTGGAGCCTAGAGCAAGGAAACCTAAGTGAGAGGCTGTTGCAATAATCAGGGCTGAAATTGCTGAGAAATATGATTATGGGAGTTAGTAATAGAAATGTGTTAAAGAGCAATATTTTTAAAATCTTAAAAGAGACAGAATTTGAGACAGGAGCATCCTGGTAAACAGTTGCGACTCTTATCCAATAATCATATATAAAATTCGATCCTAATTCATAAAAAAAAGTAGGAAGGTAGAAATCAACTCCAATGAATACAAATATACATATTTGTGTTACCTATTAGTACATAAGAGCTGTTTAATGTTGGCAATGTAAACTTATTGCACCATCTGAATGGACTCACTTGAAAGAGTAAGGTTTGCTTTATTCCCTCAAGATCAAAAGATTGCTCCTAGGAAGCCCCAAAAGGCAGGAACTCTCTGGAAGAAATACCATGCCTTGAAGCTCCCTGAAGTGTGCCTTTGAGTACCATTAGCAAAGGAGAGATGGTTTGCCTCAAGTTTCATGGGAATATACAAGGAGAAAGGTCATTGCTAAGGCAGCCATGACTCAAACCACCTAGGGATAGAATGCCTGAAATCAACACCTCCTATAAGATTGGAAACAACAGAAAGAGTAACACCAATCACAGCCTGTTTTGGCAATTCCCAGCACTAGCTGAGCCACTGAGACATCCCTAAGATGTAACAACCCCGAGTCATTGAAGTCGACCACATGTAACATCCCCATGAGAAATTCAGCTTGATGACTGTAGAAACACAAGTAATACTGGCAAAAGAGACATCTCCAAAAACATAGATTGAAATCTGGTTATTAAAACCAGGTAGCAAATAACTGCAAGTCACCTCAAGCTATATGTTTAATCATCAAGGTAAAATAGTGGTTACTGAAGCTTTTTAAAGGCTAATGTTCCTTTCTGAAGATTCCACAGAGATCCTAACCAAAAATAGCAAGAGAAAATTTATTCTCATCCTCCATGCTTGTGGTATTTCAGTGGCTATTGGAGCTTAAGTGTGGTTCAATCTCTGTATTTGTTCTCAAATCAATTTTACTGTAATGCAATAAAGAAACGATGTTCTTAAATGTCATTCTCAATGATTATTCTAAAATACCACAGTACTCCAACACAATCTCTGGCTTTTTGTGTGTGTGCATGGGCTTGTGCATTCACGTTTTTGTGTGTGTCTGTGCGTGCAAGTGTGTGTACATGGGGCAACCATCTCTCCTAGCTGGAACATACATTAAGTTGGTACAAAAGTCATTGCAGTTTTTGTAATTACTTTTACAATGGCCAAAAGCACAATTACTTTTGCATGAACCTTATATACACGTGTGCGTCTGTGTGCGTGTATGTATGTATAAAACTCTAACATGATGTTTGTGTTTGGCTAGCTTCACATTTGTTGTTTTCAAGAACAAACAAAACTTGTGGTCACAGCATCTAATTTAGTTTTTTTTTTTTTCTTCTGTTGTCATCTTCTATCAGTTTTCCCTCACTGTAGAAAAGTGAGGAAAAGACTGAGGAAACAAATGTGTGACTGTTGGACTAATAGCTACAATTGTATGTACTGACACCATTTAAAATTAAAATTGGGCTTTTTTAAAATTTTTTTTGAGTCACTCTAAAATTGTAGAAAAGAAATCCTAAGTATACGGTCACTAAGCGCAAGAAAGGGCCTCCAGCCTCTATCAGTTTGTCAGCAAGAAATAATTTTGAACATTTACTATAACTAGTACTGTGCCATATAGCATGTAGGCCATTCAAGCTAGTAAGATATTATCACCATGCTAGCAGAGTTTCCTGTTTTGATTTTCCTCATTTCTTTACATACAGAAAGCTATGTGCCTAAGTGAAGCAGTACGAACCAATAGCTGTAGTAAGCCCAGCTCATTAATGATGCTGCGTCGCAGGCACCCAGAGGAGAAGGTTGAGAAATGAGTCTTTCTTTCCTCTCTAGCTCTCCTGCTCTCTCTCTCTGTAACATAGACATACCTGGAGTTTTATGTCAAGAATATTTTATCACTGATGAAAAATAACATGATAATCTCATAAAGTTGATGAACATTACTGGTTACAACAGAAAAGTGGAAGTTCATCATTTTATACAGTGTAGAAAATGTCTATTTCTACTCCCAAAAGGGTTGGTCAGTTTTAATTAGTAATCCAATTAGGAAGCCCTAGTAAAACACGTATGTTCTTAAGAGCAGGGTACGTCTCTGCCCAAAAGCTATGAGGTATATTTATATTTGAATATAAATTATATGATGTAGCCTGTCAGTTCATTGCTGCCATGGAACATGCAAGAATTCAGTTTATTCAGGATGCTATTATATTCAATTTCTATATAAAAAGCAATAGGCAAAAAGAGATTAAATGTGCTAAGTGTTGCTTTCAGAGCGGGCTTTGTATTCACAGGTGAGCATTAGGCAGTGCAAATCTCCTTCCTTTGGGACAGGCCATTTGCATTGTAAAAACACCACCACATGATTTGCACAAATCCTTGCCTACCCACCACTGCACATCTTTATACTATCATAATATGGCTTTGCACGAATGGAACCCAGGAAGTTTTGACTATGTTTATGTATCTTCGGCCTAATATTTTTAATGTGGAAAAAGTAAACAAAGCAGGAATATGTATTTAATCTGGCAGCCTATTTTCTTGTTGTATGAATATGTAAAAATTCACCTGTTCAAACTTTGCACATGATCCCACAAGAAGAGCACCACTGACAGGTTGGTGGACTGGCTGTATTCTAGCATTTTCTGGTTAAGCACATTCACAAATCCCGAAATGTACACTGAAAGACTTACCTGCTACCACAGGCAACCAACTCTAATTATAAGGAAAATATTGATTATCTACCAAGCGCTTTATGCTTCATATAAATAAAAAATTGTGCAACATAATCTCTGCCCTCAATCCTGAAGATTTTCAAGTACATGGTATCTGTTGGGGTAGTTGAAAGATATGGAACATATTTAGGTGTAATTACTGTTTTTAGTTTGTAGGAAAAACCAAATTACCTGCTGTTTCAAAGAACATTGGTTTTTATTCCCTTGGTACCAAATCAATAAAAGTCCCTCCAGCACAGCGGCTGTTGCTTAATGGCCCTAAAGAGTTAATGTGCTGCCTAAATTGAACATAGTTCAGTGTCTACACCAAGTGGGCCCTCAATTAGTGTTGATGGATTGACTTTCTTACAGATGGTAAAAGCTCAATTTATAGAGATGGATCCTATGAGACTGAAATCAATAATTTAAGAAAACCGTGTTGAATTCTACATTTGTAGCAATACAATATGTACAAATATAAAAACTATACGTATTTGTATCCATTGTTAAAAAAAGATTATTTTTGTTCCCTGACAGATGCTAATAGATGCTCAATAGCTTTAAGTAACAATCTAAGCATAGGCAGACCATAAAACTTGTATAACTTACATGTATATATTCTGATTGTGATATAGGAGTGATTATAAAGAAATCGAAAAGCCAAATATCTGAAGATGTAAGCATCACTGATTAGTAATAATAACTTTTAATCACAGTAATAAAAATTGCCCAGTAGTGAGAAACATTCTATTTGAATTGCTTATTGTAGATCATCTCTAGTGTATAGATTTTTATAACTTTCTACATTATTTTATACTATTCTTTAAGGCAGATAAGCATGTTTTCAAAGATGTACCCGAAGCAGTCATTTAATTTGAAAGCATAATGAACTTCCTCTCTAGCCTCCATCAGGGTGGTATGGTTTTACCACCTGATCAGGTGACAGATGAGAAAGCATCTCCTTAGTCAAAGCAGAATTTTAGAGCATGAGGGAATGGACTGCTGGGTACTTCAGCAGAGCATTACTCTTGCATCCTATGTCCAAACCAGAGCTGTGCTCAACGTTTGAAAAGTTTGAACATATAAACTGACAAGTATCTACTACCACAAGATGGGAAGTGGAATTAGTTCAGAGAGCAAGGAGTCAGCCAAAAGATCAAAAGAACTGGAGAAAAAGCTTCAGGAGGATGCTGAGCGAGACGCAAGAACTGTAAAGCTGCTACTATTAGGTAATTTCTTTTCCCTTTTGCTTTCAAAAACCTGACTTTTTTTTCAGTTGTGATACATTTACTTTTCTCAAACTTTAATTTCGAGTATATTATCATATGGGAAATTTATTATAAAATGTGTTTGGAAACTTAAGGAAACTTTATTTGTACTCTTATCAATATTTAATAATTTTTCTGTTTAGTATTTTATTACATGTTTTTATTAAGCAAAGAGGTAAATATTTATCAGCTTATTTCTGTCAATAATATGATTTCCTCTTATTAAAAGAAAAATCAGATACATTTATTATTTTGTTGCACCCTAATCATTTTCTGAATGTCAGCTTTTTAATACTGAAAGCAACCCTTAAGTTACAATTTATAAAGAGTTATATTATTTTGTTTAAACAGAAATATGTTGAGTTGTTTGACATTGAAGTTAATATTTGTTATTTACTTGTGCAGTTAAAAATCAATTAGTCAAGTTAGAGAATAATGATAAGGTACTTCAAATTATATTAATAATATTACTTAGGCTCCTGAATACTGCCTGCAATATTGCCTGTACACTTGATAAATACTCTACCTAAATCCTTTTAGAACATTTATAGATTCATTCAGGTCAGGATTTATGTCTCTTATTTTTTTCCTTCTCTCAAAACTCAACACAGTGTTTTACCTTGACTATAAATTCAATAAATGTGCAATTAATTGAAAGAATAAAAATAATCTGTATGCAGATGTTTTCTATAAAGCATAAAACATTTTATATGAAGCATAAAACATTTTACGTACAGTTGTCACTGAAACAGAAATATGTTTTTGAAATAAAAATGATGACCTATGTAAAGAATACAAAACAAGCACTTAATTCTGATTCAGTTATGAGTTGTACGTTCTCCCTGATTTTGGTTATACACAAAAGGACTTCATTTTATTTCAGAATTGTGCATATTTCACATAACACATTTCCTCATATTGTAAGTATTTAAACACTTAAATACTTAATATTAAATGAATTAAATACTTAAATTTATTGAAGTATTCTTTCATTGTGTCTCATTTGCTCCCAGTGGCAAGAGTGTTTCAGAAGCCAACTGTGGGATTCCCAGCATTTGCTCCTTAAAGGAAAGGAAACATTCTTGCCACTTACACACAGGTTCTGTGCCAGCACACAGGCCCAGAGCACTTGTCAGTAACCACCCAGAGATTGGTGACTTAGAAAGATGTAGGTTAAGTGCTAATGACACCAGGAAATATATGCTTCCTAACACATCAGATAATTCTCTTAGTTTCTGAGCAAGAGTGAAAGTAATATGGACACAGGCAAAGCAAATGAAAGGTAAAAGGGAAAGATAAGCATTCCTACAAATGCATTTTTATATTCCTCTTGTACTAAGATCAATGGCATAAGAATGGTGATAGAATGTATTAAAAATCTCCATGTTTAAATAACATTTCAATAGATGTGTGTTTTCAATATACCAATTATCTATTTTGTTACATATTCTCTTATTTTGTAAAAATACAAATGGAAAGCCAAAACAATGAAAGAACTAATACCACAATTTATACTAAGACAAAAACTATTAAACATGCCAAAAGCAATGACTCTTGAGATAAGCATATCAGAGCTGCCAGTCAACTAGAGATTCAGTTCTGATGGAAAAGAACAAGGTAGAAAGGTGGTTCTAGGGGCAAGGGTGGTTGGGGGGAACAAGGGGAAAGGGAGTTTTTGGTCAAAGGATACAAAATTACAGTTAAATAGTAAGAATAAATTTCAAGAGATCTATTGTACAGCAAGGTGACTAAAGTTAATGATGATATATTGTATTCTTGAAAAATGTAAAGAGAATGGGTGTTATGTGCACTTACCACAAAAATAATAACTGTGAAGTAATATATTTGCTAATTAGCTAGATTTAACTATTCTACAGTGTGTTTTTACTTTAACATATTGTGTTGTACACAATACAAGCATGCAATGTTATTTTTCAATTAAAAAATAAATTAAAAATGTTTAAAAAGAATATGTATAGATGACTGAAAATACATCACTGAAAATTGAGTCAAAAAGGTTCAGTGTAATGATGGACAAAATAGAGATTTTTTTTTTTAATTTGGAACTGAAAATCAACAGACTACTGACATATATGGAGTTCCAGAATTAGTAAATTTCACAACTCCACAGAACCATTGACTGGGACCCAACTTATTGTATGCAATGCTATCAAATGAAAAATAAATCAGATCAATTATTTTTAGACTTAAGTGGTGGTTAGATCAAGAAGAAAGAGCAACATTTGTACTGGAAGTATAAAAGAATCATTAGTGGGACTATTACATGTTTTACTTTCCCAAGGTGATTACAATTTTATACATTCAGTTTCATCATTACTATGTAAAATACCTGGATTTATTTGGTTCCAACACGATGTTCACTAAACTCCTTTGTCACATTTTATTTATACAAAATAAACGAAATTCTCTTAAGTTGTTCCTATTTCAATTACATTACAAACATCTGACTAAGTTTCCCTTCTGGAGTCCCATCTGAATTCTACAAATGATGATACAATTATCAAATTCATAACAGTCTTATAACAGCTCTACTTCATTCTCATGTTTGGATTGAATTCAAATCTTGAAACTGTAATTTTCATATTCAATTTGACCTCATTAAGACATTATAAAAGTGTTTAGTTGAACTAAACCAAAACTTCCTACTCTCCCACCCTCAAATCTCCTCACCAGTGAAATCTATTTAATTTTTCCCATAATTGAAATGATGTTCTCATTTATCAGTGTGGTCTGAACGGCACTTTTAAGTTTATCAGTGAGTACATGTCACATGGGACTAATCAGTTTAACCTCAGTAGTGACCAGATCCTGAGTCAATACCTACATTTACAAAAATAAGAAATCTAAAAACCACTTTTGACAGATATTTTTCCTGTATGTTGATCTTCATCTAATGAATTTCTAGAAGTTTAAACTCATAACACCAACTTTCCACATTTAACATGTACTGCAAAGCAGATGTAACCATTTGGTATTATCAAACACAAGATTTCACTGAATCTGAAGAGCTATCAAAGTGCGACTTTACAATTAAAGGATCATCTTGCAGACAGATGCCTTTTTTATTACACCTTTCAGACCTTCAGTAAAATTACAGAACAGATGCCAAATCTGTGTTTTATTTTAGCAAAAAGTAGGCTTTTAGGAAACACTGGAGATGACTCACACATTGCTGAGCACATTTGATAACTGCAATCAAGAAAATAATGTCATATGCTTTAAAAAATTCACTTGCAAAGATATTCCAGAAACAGCACATTTTAATAAGAAAAGCAAATTCTAATGGATAAAATATTCTCATTTGTATCTAAGTACATTTTTAAAGTTTTATTTATAAATGTTTCATTCAATGGCATTTTTATTCAAAGTAATACCTATTATTTAATTGTAAACTCAATATGGATCATGTTTCCATTTTTCCTTTCTTCTATCTTTATGCTTATTATATCAAATTTCGGTTTGAGTTTATTTTGCTGCATCAGTTTTGTTTGTGTTTTTGCAAATTTCCATCACATGGGCTGGTTAGATTTGAAGCCCCATGGAAAGTATAGGGAAAAAATTAGCTTTCTTTTTTCTTCATATTCAAAATACCCTCTGTGACATTTATATATATAATTAGTATTTATTCTACAAAGTTTCACTTTTAGCTAGTGATTTCCAGCATTACCATGGGAAGTTCATAATAGATGTTCTTTTCTTTTAGTTCTAAAACCCTTTATTTTTATTTTTTCTTTGTGCTATATTGTAAGCATCACACTATTATTATTTTAACGATGTAATCTGAGTTTACTGTTTTAAAATATTATTCCACTTTTCTGCCTTTTAGAAACATGAATAGGGATGGGGTCTAGAGATCAAAAACTACTTCAAAGGTAATATATTTATTGTAGTTAACATTTTCAAGCTTTTCAAATGGTTTCACTTATTCAACAAATGGGTATTCTGGAAGGTATGTAGTAGGAGAATTATGATTTTGATGCTATCTAAAGGCTTGTCACAAAATAATCAATAAAATAAAACTTACACAGCAGAATTAGCTAAATAGGTTTAGCCATGGAGCAGAATGAAGAGAATACAATTTAATACTAGAACAGAATGTATTTTTAAACCACCTGAGGTAGAAATTGATTTATTAATACCTTCATCAGGTGTAATGTGTTTTGTATTTCCCAGAGTGACTTTAGGCTAGTCACATAAACTCAGAGAAATAATGGATGTCAAAGTGTTTTGTAACTTGTAAAGGTCTAGACAAATGTAGTTTATTCTTTGGCATAATAGATTCCCAAATCTGAAATAAATCAAATGTCAATAAATGTGTATCATTATTCTTCCATTGTCTTTCTTTTACATGCAACTAAGAGAAGTGAGGACTCAAGACTCAGGTTAAATTAAAGTGACTATTTTTACCCTATGTGTGCTTTTTAATCAGTCTTTATTCTTTTTAATTATCCCTAGATATAAATGGGAGAGATTCCAGGAAACTAGAGTTGTTTCTGAGTTACTGGTTATACTACAAGTTTATCAACTCTAAGAAATTCTATTTTGAAATTTTATTACACTAACATAGTCCATGCCTGTCCATGGATAAGATCAGATAAACACATTCTTTGGAATAATTACATATTAGGATTAACCAATAAGTCCCCTTCTGGTCACTGGTAATAAAAGAAGAACCTTCTTAACAACATGTAAAACAAATTCCCAATAATGTTTCCAACTTTTTGTTTTGCTTTATGTATCCGAATTAAAACCATTCTTTCCTTACTCCGACAATAGTACGTTTTTATTTTAAACATATTTATAAATACTGCAAAACATTTTTATATAGCATAATGGCTACAGTTAATGACACCATATTGTATTCTTGAAAAATGTTGAGAGTGGATAAGTGTTCTCACCATAAAAATAACTATGCAAGGTAATGCATATGTTAATTAGCTAGATTTAACTATTTCACAATGTATATATATTTCAAAATGCCACGATGTACACAAAAAATACATACCATGTTCTCTGTCAATTTAAATCACCAAATTATTTATTTTATGTTTCTAGAGGTATCCAATCTTTGGGATGCATGAATGTTCTTAATGCAAATCTTTAAAACTGCTTCTCAGTGAAGTGGAAAGAAAACTTTAGGCAGAAAAGACCTACTTGGAGAGTTTAAATTTTTCTCCAAAATGCAAGGGACTGCTTGCACTACAACAATTTGAAAGTTCCAGATATTTACAGTTTACAAAAAAGTTGTCAAATATTTACAATGTTGCATTTATCTATAAGAATGGCCCAGGGCAGCATCAAATCGTTTCCAATAATGTCCCTCCTTTCAAACAAGCAAAAGCACATAGACAAATAATTTGTGTATATTTGACTGATTGCTTTAGATGTATTTATCTCAATTGACCAACACATCTTAAAAACAGGCTCATAACGCACTCACGTAAAAGATGCAAACCATTTAGTAAAACATTCTACACTTCGCCAAATGATTGTATTTGCTAAGGAAGTTGAAAATTCTGTCTTGCTGACAATGACTCTTGCTAACTACAGTTTAACAAGCTCTCTAGTAATATTACAGAACATATTTATATTCATGTATTTTCATTCAAGCATGAATTATTGACTCAAGACAAACATTGTACCTTTAAAAATATTTATATAAGCAACACGAGCAGCTTAAAAAAGTTATTTACCTCTCCATACTGTTAGAAAGGAAAGGTAGCAAAACATTGGAAAGTGTAAGGACTCCATGATCTGTTTCACATAAAATAAAATATACTTCCATTTAACGTATTAGACCCAAGTTCAGAATCCATACCCCTATTTATTAGTTTTGTGCAAAAGTAATTGCAGTTTTTGCCATTACTTTCAATAATTTCCCTCCAAATACTGGTGTGCAAATACATCAATGTAGAATTTGAACCTGAAGAAGTAGGATTAAAGGTGAAACTAAGTTTAAGAATCCATAAGATATGAGAAATATCCATTCTGTTTATTACAAGATGCAGTGCTAATTAAAAAAATGAGGAAGTGATGAGTTTGATTCCTGTCTCAGTATTTTACATTCCAATAGAATAAATTTACTACTTAAAATTGTTAAAGATATCTAGAAATATCACTCTCTAACCAGAATTTTATATTCTATTATCTCTCATACTTTTCCCTATTTAGTGAATTAGTTGCCTGATTTAATCTACTTCCTTTTAAACAGGGCCAGCCATTTCAGCTGTGTTCCTCCTAAAATTCAGGAATATTTCACCTCCTTAATCTATGTTAATTGACATTCAAACCCTCAACCCTGGATAATCCCTCAGAGTTCTCCATTTACCATTGTCCTAATATACTTCTCCCAACTGATTTTCTTGAAAGTAATGCTGTTTAACAGCTTTTTCAGTTCTTAGTGCTGATCTAACCCTGATACCTCTGTAAATTCTTAATTTCCTTCATTCCCAGATGTTGTAGAATAAAACAATATATCATTTTCAGTCTCCTAGCTGACACATATCGTGTTTTAAATTTAGCTGGGCCAAAAATTATTTTGCTTATTCTTCATTTTCTTCTAAAATGCTCCAAAGGCAGCCGATCCCACATTTCCAACATCACTTTCATCGTGACTCTGCCCACAACCTCATCCGTGATGCTCACTAATATACAAAACAATTCTAAATGATCATCTCCAAATCTCACTAAATATTCATGTATTCTCTTATATTTTCACTACTTTTAAAGAAGGAGTATTCCATTTTCATTTCAGATTAGTTTCAGCCTTTTTGCTAAAAAAGTCTATCACCTTTCATATCTTAAAACTTTTGTTCCATCAATTATTTTTTCATTTTGCCATCTTCAAAATTCTCTACTGGCTTTTTCTTCATGGAAAATACAGATGCTTCCCTTCTTTAGTCTAAGAAATTTTACTTGACTTCAACGCACCCTTGAATTCACCTTATATAGATATCTTTTAAAACGTTTTTATACTGAAACACTTCTCAAAGGATGCTATGCTCACTGCTTCTATTTTCTTATCCTCTTTAGTCTCTTTCATTAATTGCAATGTAAGTTGTATATATGCTCTTCTCTACTAAAAAATTATCTCTCACAGAGTACAGATTATGGCCAATTCACAAAATTCACATCTCAACAATTTTTCCTTTTTCTTCTTTTTTTTTTTTTTTTAAGACAGGGTCTTGTCACCTAGGCTGGAGTGCAGTGGTGCAATTACGTCTCACTGCAGCCCCAACTTCCTGGGCTCAAGTGATCCTCCTACCTCAGCATCCACAGTAGCTGGAACTACAGGCGTGCACCACCGTACCTGGCTAATTCTTGTATTTTTTGTAGACACAGAGTTTCAGCATGTTGCTCAGGCTGGTGTCAAACTCCTGGGCTCAAGCCATCTGCCTGTCTCGGGCTCCGAAAGTGCTGGAATTACAGGTGTGGTGCTGGAATTACAGGGGTGAGCCTCCACCCCCAGCAATAATTTTTAAACTAAGTGAGACCTAAACAGTTCTCAATTTTATACCCCTGTATTCCTCTCCTCACTGAAGCTTGCCTCCTCTTTCCATCCATAAGTGGATTCATCTACCATGGTTTGTTCTTAAACCTTGGTGGGTTTTAGTCTATACTCCGTTATACTCTCTTTTGAGGACCTCACACCAGGACTTAATTGATATGACTCTAAAATTCTTTCATTTGCTCAATTTGTTGACCCTTATTCTCAAATTTCTTGTATTTGTCAGTGACCTGATCACACTTTGGGAGATCTCAAAATAATTTCCCAAGTTTATTTTGCTGCCCATGTATTTTTACGTTTTCCATGAGGTACCTTGTTATGTCCTTTCCCATTATATCCATTTGATATTTCAATCCTCCTTAGCTCCTCTATGACTATTCCCTCTCCATTGTCCAAAGGTCAACGTTGCCACAAGATTTAGTTTTAGTTCTATCTATATTGGCATAAATCTTATATTTTTCTCTTTATCTACTTCTTCTGTTATTGCTTTAATCTAGGAGAAAATTTTATGAAATAGATACTACTTTCATGATATAGATAAAAAGAAAATGACAGCTTAAGAATATAGTTTGGTTTCCAAATATCAAATGTTTATCTACAGCCAAGCAAAGCCTTTTATTTGTATGTGTCAGTTTTAAGTTAGTGTCTGCATTCTAATTTCTATGAGAACAAAGAACATATCTGCTTTTGTTCTTTATTGAATTATGGCATAGGAAAGGATGCATGTATGGCAAATGGAAGAATGACAGAATCAGAATCTAAAATATTCTTGTGATTTGTTCATGATGGCTAGAACATAAGTATACCTTTGCATGTAGAAATGAGCAAGAAGAAAGTCATTTATATGTTATTGCATAGGAATTTTATTTTGTATCTGTAGTCAATAAGAAGATATTGAAAGATTTTTTAACTATGTAACTAAAATGATAATACTTGGCTTTTTAAAAAAAAATCAAAGACTACTTTGGCTATACTATGGCTCAAAGATTTAATGAGGAGGATAAATGTAGGTAGGACAGTTAGGAAACTGTTACTACTGTGTAAATTCTTGATGCATTTCTGAATTAATACAGAAATTATAAGTTTGAAAATAAGATTTGAAGAATGTTAGGAGACAAAGTGACAGAACTTGGTGGCAGACTGCATGTGGATGGTAAATGAAGGAGTGATTGGGGTGGAATTGGGTATGGTTGATTATATTACTCACTAGTATGTGAAATGTAGGATAAATATGAGACTGGGGAAAAGGGAAAGAGGTAATAATTTGGGATATTCAACCCTATGTTTTTTTTAGCAGGACCAAATGGAGATATCTACTAGATCAACAGATGGGTCTGAAAATTAGGAGGGATAACTCTAGTAAGAACTACATACTTGATAAATTCAATCCTCCATTTTCCTTATTTTATATTTTCCTTTTTCCAGATATCCTGTGAGTATACGCAAACTACGTGATTAACCAATGCCTTTTTAAAAATCATTGTTGCAATATGTATTTATACTAAAAAATAATATACATGACTATTCCCACAATTAATGGACACTTAGACAAATATCTATCTACAACAGACCTGTGTGGGAAAAATCATGTAATTCTGTATTTTAGTGTTGCCATTTTTTAGCCTAAAATCTGTGTTAATAAGAAAAGAAAAATGAAATACCTGTTAAAATGCTTCTCAAAATCCAAGAAATCTCATATAACATTTTTAAACCACTTTATTGAGGTATGACTGATATGCAAAAGCTATACATATTTAATGTATGCAACTTGATGAGCTTGTAAATAAGTATACACCCATGAAATCATCACCACAATCCACACAGTAAACTCTGTCACCTATAAAAGTTATTTCCTGTCTTCCTATTTACTATTACTATTATTATTATATAAGAACACTTAACATAAGATCTACCCTCTTAGTGAATTTTTAAGTGTACAGTACAGTATTGGTAACTACAGGCACTATAAATATTATCAGATATTTTTAAAATAAGTATAAAATTGAAATTTGGAATATCTAAATAAAAGATCATTAAAAACAAAAGATAGTACGTAGCCACAATATTCTTTCTCTTAAATGAAACACGCTTAGTTTGACTGATGAGGAATTTTACAGATTCATGATGCTTATTTTATCTATATCACAGAAATAGGTATTTATAGTCATATTAATATATCTGATACGTGTTTACTGATATGACAGACTGAAAATCCGTAATATGTATACAGTATTCATCTAAAATATTTACATTAAATCTAATCATCAGAGAATACAAATAATTGAATATATTTTAAAAATTGTCTTAGAAAAATGCCAATGTCAACAAAACAAAATAACGAAAATATTACAAGGGAAATGTTATAAATTAAAAGACTTTAAATAGCATAACGACAAATGAAAGTGTGAAACTTGATTGGATTATGAATACAAGAAATAAAAAAGGTATGGGAAACATTTTTTTTGAAACAATCAGATAAATTTGAATATGGAGTATATAGTATTAGATAACATTTAGAATATATGTTTTCGTAAGCGTGGAAATAGTATTTTGGTTTTGTAGAAAAATTGTCTTATTCTTAGAAGATGCATTTTGAAATATTTATGGGTCAAATGTCTCATATTCAGCAAAACAAAAATAAAAATATGTTCATATATGTATATGTAAATTTATACATATATGAGAGAACGCAAACAGGACAAAAAATTAATTCAGAACAGTGAAGGATATAAAATGCGGGCTTCTATAGTACTATATTCTTGAACTTCTGTAGGTTTTTAAATTAATTATCAAAATAAAAAGTTTGGGGAAAAATAAATGTGTTACTTATTTTTTTGGCAAAAGAAAATGTACAAATTTATCTGCAAATTTATTCATATTGCTTTATAAGGGAATTCTATCTAACAGTCCATGGGCAGAGCATTTCAAAATTACATAAATATTTTTAGAAAATTCTTTTCAATTTATTATTTGACAACCTTGACAACAAAATTTGACAAAGACAATGGCAGGTCAATCATCCTCACAGACATAAATATGAAAAGCAAAGCAAAATATTAGCCAACCGATGCCAGAAACACATAAAATGCAAAAAGGAAAAAGGTCAGGGGGAGTTTTGGGGGAAGAGTGATTATCCCAAAAATGCATTTTTAGAATATGATTAGAACATCAATTAATATTATTCACACTATCAAATTAAAAGAGAAAAATCATAGCAATGGTAGGAGATGCCAAAAAATAATTAAATAAAATTCCTTATCAATTCCTGATTTTAAAAATACCAATTAAAGTAGAAATAGAAGAGAATCTCCTTAGTAGCCGGATAAACTATGGGTAAAAAAACCTTCAGTAATTATCATACCTAACGGCCAACATTTAGCATTGTTGACTATAGATAGTGAACAAGGACTTATGATTAATGGGTTTCCTATTAACAGAACAGACACTAGAGTATGGCATAGTTTCCCCCGTTGACCTTCTTCTCTTCAATACTCTTATCAGGGATTTGGGTGAAGGTGGATAAAGCAGGCATTTCAAACTTGAGATTCAGTTTGAAAGGATATAGTGACAAAACCAAGTTAGAATTCCAAATGACCTCTACTAGCAGAAATGCTTGCCACAAATAAGCAAAATGGAATTTAATAAGTATCTTTGTTGAGGTTCAAAATCAATTAGATATGCATGGTTCGTGGAAGAATCTGGTGGGTAAGAGATGTGAAATAAAACAGAAAAACTTTAATTACCACAAGCTCAATATAGGCAAAAAAAAAAAAAAAAAAAAAAAAAGAAAGGAGGCAAACTAATCACGGTCTTTATTAAGAAAATTACTTATTTATAAACAAGCACCAGGAGTGAGGCAGATCTAGGTGACAGAATGCCAGTGCTGTTCATAAATCTGGTATCTATAGCACAATTTTCAGTACCACATTTCAGAAGGACATTGGCTCTTGTATGGGGTAGGTTCAGAGGACAAATAATCTAAAAATCATGTTCCACAAGAAAGGAGGAGTGGATCATATTATACTTGAAATATTTCTTTAAAAGGATATGAGCACATTCTTCAAATAATAGAAAATTCTTAGAGCTCACTATATATTAGTATATGTTCCAGGTAAGTTATATTTGTAATCTAATCCTCCCAAGTCTTAACCCAATTTTGTAATAGAAGAAACTGACTTTCAGAGAGACTGAATTTGATCAAGACACTTAGTCACAGTCAGAAATTAGTGCAAGCTCATATCTATTTAGTTCCAAAACACGATGAATCCAGCTATGTGAGGGGCTGTCATGTGGAAAGGACAGAGAATCTTGATGTCACTCCATAAAAAGGAGAAATAATACGCAGAACAAAATTAAGTTGGCCCAAAAGAGACTACCCTAAAAATCTTTTATACCAACAGTCTACCTGTGAATGACAAGCTGACACAGCAATACCAATACGTCTCTGAAAGTACACTGCTTTCAAGGCCAGGTGTAGGGGGCTCATGCTTGTAATTCTAGCAGTTTGTGAGACTGAGGCAGCAGAATTGCTTGAACCCAGGAGGCCAAGTTTGCAGTGAGCCATGATCATGCTACTGCACTCCAGCCTGGCAACAGAGCTAGATTCTGTCTCAAAACAAACAAACCAACAAAAAAAGTACACTGCTCTCATACTAACTTATAAAAAATGCATTTAAAATAATTTCTAAAGTGTTGAAACTATTTTGGTATTTATCAGTGCCTACTTAAAAAAAGAAGCGATATGACATAGCTTTAGTGAGAGTCAGAATACATAGTTTCTTTGTTTGAAGACCTATCTGAAACTTTGCATGATTATCATAATCTCTATTGGATTCATTTTTCTCATGCATAGACTGAAGAGATATACATAGCTGGTTGATTTCTAAGGTTTCTTTCTACTATACAATTATGTGATTTTTAAGATCACCTACAAAAAAAAAATCTTATGTGTGATTACAAGTCACAATGTTGTAATCTCATTTTGCCTGTTTGAACAAGTTATCTGAAATGAACAATCAAGCCTTGTGTGTGTTCAATCGAAGTTCACTTACATGTATAAATATTGGGTAGATTTAAAATTGTTTTTAATATTTTAAGATTTAAAAATGTGGAACAGGATTCCTTATTCTTATTAAAAATAATTTATGAGTATCTAAGTATGAATTAAGTATAAATGTAAATATTTAATTATTTGTAACATTATCTATTTCAAAGAAACAGATGCATATCTTGTTAAAATTCTCTTGGTACCCCTTGACCCAGAAACTAATATTAGCGATGACCACAATTTGGAAGGAAGAGATTATTTCAGGACACCATCAGCATATGTGAACATGCTGTAACAATGTCTATATTTGGCTCTGTAACATGATCTAATCTTACAAGACTGAAATGACTATTGTGAACTATGACCTAGAATCATTGTGAGAATGGGGCTCAATAATTTATTTTTGAAAGAACTTTGCAATAGAGTTCCAAATAATAAAAGAGATTTTAAGTAGATAGGCTTTTCTTTAGGAATTTTCCTGTTAATGCTGTAATTGACTATACTGGACCTTTACATAGAAGACTGAAGTCACTACATAAAGCAAGGATGGTACAGGCACCTTTTTAAAGACTTTCAAGGGAAAACATCAACTTTTAATATGTAGTTTCATTTAAAAGTACCTGCCATTTTTAAAAAAGTGATTGATTATTCTGCTAACCTTGCATACAGCATGAATTACTAGCTAAGTTACAAATAATTGTTATACAATAACATACCCTGTAGCCTTAGAAATACTTTTGGAAATGCCACAACTTAGTGTCATCAGTATGATTACCAAATGGCCATATTTATGAAATACAGAAGACCATTCTGAACGTACATTAACTGACATAGTCTAAAAGTCACTTTTTCAGAAATTTATCATAAATTTAACTAGTCAATAAAATAGAGTGAATAAAATAAAATTTGGTTGTGATTTTTTAATCTGCCCAAAGGTGGTTCTCAATCAATAAAATATTTCTCTATAGTACATATACTGGTACAATTCTGGAAAATCATTGACACACTTTTTCTCATTAGGCTCAATATCTCAAGATAGACAATTCATTTAAAAGACAGTGGTCTAAGTTATTTTCACTTCATTGTAGAAATTATATCATCCTTTAAATAAATTTAACTGACATTGAGAAATGAGATTTTTTTCTCATTTCTAGTTGAACACTTTGGTTGAACAAAATACAACATTAAATACACCTGCATGAGCAAGTACTGCAGTTCCTACTAAGCCCATTGACTTTTCTTCCACATCCCCACTGCTCTGTGATTTAAGACAGTATATGTATATATACACACACACACACTTATATATATACACACACACATACATATATATACACATATATGTAGAGAAAGAAATGAGATATTCTGAGATTCTGTCATTTGTACAGGATGATGCTAGAATTTCTAATATTCAGTTCTATTGTTAGAGGTTTTTAAACAAAATCTATCAAGGACAGTTTTATAATATTATTGGATCACTCTTTTTTCAAAGTGATGCACTTCCTACAGCAAAATAGTGAATTTTTTAAAGCCAGCAAACCAGACTATTGTGCAAAGCTCATTCATTTACTGTTGTCACTCTCACAAACAAATAACTCTCAGCCATGCCAAATTATAGGGTCAGTTGTCTTTGGAAAATGGGCAAGGTAATTTGATTTTATTCTCAACTGTTTCATTCTTGGGCACTGCAGTCTCTAGTAAATGGGATGGTTGTTCCCAATCTGGCAGTTTGTGTTTCATTAAGTAAAGAAATTTTAGCAAGTTACTTTGACTTTTGCATCTATCAACTTTGGTGTCATATTTCACTACCTGTGATGGAGAGCCAACTAGCACAAAATCATGGAGAGGTGTGTTCTAGAGGTTTTCTCAAGGGAAAGAATCTATATATCAATACCCAGCAATGCAACATTATTTCCCATAGCTTTACCACTCTTATTTCCTCACTATCACATAAGGTGGACAGCTGTTTCAGACAACTGCAGAAACTAGATACATTTACATATGGCTATGACAAAAAAAAAAAAAAAAAAAAAAAGTTGTCCTGAATAGAATTAAATTTAGGTGTAGCTACATCTGTTCAAGGAGGCTTAAGAAAACATTGTAAATCATGCAGAAACATTTCAGTGAGGAAAAAATGATACACAGTACAAAGGACAAAATCTCATTTCTGAAGTATGAGTCAAAGAATTCATTTTTTTTTTATTGAGATTCTACTGAGTTAGGCACTGTTCTAGGTGCTTTGGATAAATCAATGAACGAAGCAGATAAAGATTCTTTGCAATATGAAATTTACTTTGCAGTGATGAAAGACAGAAACATTTTTAAATGATATATGAATTATTCCTAAGCATGTAGAAGAAAAGTGTTAGGAAAAATGTGAAGGTAGAATAGGGAAATGAAGACTGAGTGGGTGAGAGTCGAATTAGAAATTTAAATAGGGTGGGTCGGGTGCGGTGGCTCACGCCTCTAATCCCAGAACTTTGGGAGGCTGAGATGGGCAGATCACTTGAGGCCAAGAGTTTGAGACTAGCCTGGCCAAAATGGTGAAACCCTGTCTCTACTAAAAATACAAAAATTAGCTGGGCGTGGTGGCTCACGCTTGTAATCCCAGCTACTCAGGAAGCTGAGGCAGGAGAATCGCTTGAACCCAGGAGGCAAAGTTTGCAGTGAGCCAAGATCTTGCCACTGCACTCCAGCTTGGGCAACAGAGCAAAACTCCATCTCAAACAACAACAACAACAAAAATCCAAAATAACAACAACAACAACAACAAAAGAAAGGTGGGGATTTGGGGTTACCAAAAGTCATATTAGTTTTCCTTACATAAAATCTTACCAGTTTTAGTAAAACATTCCTGTTGACTACAATGAGTAGTCAAGGATATATTTATGCCTATAATTCCTGAATTTGGGATTTTCCTGGGAAATCTCAAAAATTGGTTTAATTGTGTTACGTTGAAATCTGTCCAAAATTAACAGATACCTTGAGACGTCAAAGATGTCCTGTGACCTAATTTTTGGAACTGCCAGTAATAGATGAAGACCTTTGCCTCTCCTAGAGACATAAAAAATAGTACTCAAAGATCATTATTTTAGATTAGATCCTTGGTCTATGTAGGTCAAGATCACATTTCTGCTGATAAATTTTGGTTGTAGCCTGAGGACACATTCTAAAGATATGATTTCATATCAATTATAAAATGCTGCATTTTTCCACAACAACATTTTATAGAGATTTACAACTAATTTTATCTAAAAATTTTATGAACTAATTTTTATTATCAGACCTTATCTACTTTTGGTGAATTCCTGGTTTTCTCCTACTGTAAAGCCAAAACTTTCAAACTTCAACAAGTTGCCTGAATTTACTCCTTCCCCTCCCCCATCCCCACATGTCCAAGATTCGTAGGTAAGTTGAAATGTTAAGATTTAATTCTGGCCGGGTGCGGTGGCTCAAGCCTGTAATCCCAGCACTTTGGGAGGCCGAGACGGGCGGATCACGAGGTCAGGAGATCGAGACCATCCTGGCTAACATGGTGAAACCCCGTCTCTACTAAAAAATACAAAAAAAACTAGCCGGGCGAGGTGGCGGGCGCCTGTAGTCCCAGCTACTTGGGAGGCTGAGGCAGGAGAATGGCGTAAACCCGGGAGGCGGAGCTTGCAGTGAGCTGAGATCCGGCCACTGCACTCCAGCCTGGGAGACAGAGCGAAACTCCGCCTCAAAAAAAAAAAAAAAAAAAGATTTAATTCTTTCCATACCCTACATATTGCAGTAATTTTCAAATTCTCTTTTTTTAATTCTCAAGAACCATAGTCATTTTTAGTGTGTTTTCATATGGAATTCCTGCATTTTTTTTTTTTTAATTTTTTTGACAGAGTCTCGCTCTGTCACCATGCTGGAGTGCAGCCTGTATTTTTAGTAGAGATGGGGTTTCACCATGTTGGCCAGGATGGTCTCAATCTCCTGATCTCGTGATCTACCCACCTTGGCCTCCCAAAGTGCTGGGATTACAGGCTTGAGTCATGGTACCTGGCCACATTCCTGCCCTCTTAATCATTTTAAACATCCCTATATTAATCCTCCCTAGCCCTATTACATTTATACTGCTGGGTCCCTAGCCTATGTCTGATAAACATGTGTTGTTTATGTTTTCTCCTAGTCAGTGGCTTGTCCTTTTACATTCTATTTTGATCAAGTCCAATTTGTTATATTTTTACTTTTTGTTGGTTCAATGTTTCATACACTATCAAGAAAATTTTGGTGGTTAAAAGTTGCAAAGATTTTTCAACTACATATTTATCTAGAGATTTTTTGGCATTATTTTTTATATATAAGTTTATGAGCCATTTCTAATTAACTTTTAGTATGTTGTGATATGAGTCAATATTCTTTTTTCATGTAGATATTCAGTTGCTCCAGTATCATTTGCTGAATAAATGTAGGGCATCTACAGTAACGTATTAGACTTCTCTTCATGAAAAAACTGCGAAGTGTTCGGGATGCTTGTATTCTCAAATAACATTGCTTTGTGTTTGACTTTGCACTGTAGTCTGCAAACAACTTTATGCTTATTACGTCTTTAGAGTAATCTTGTGAAGTATGTGTTTTCAGTTTGTAGGTGAGGAAATTAAGGAGTTAAAAGACTTACTGAAGATATTACACACACATGCACACACACATACACACACGGACAGAAAAAAATCCTCAAGCCTAGGTCATTACACTTTACTTCAATACTTCTTAGTTTTCATTTCAAAACACATACACACACACACACACACACACACACAAATCTTAACAACAAAGTAGATTCAAAAATGTCCTCAAAACAACTTGAGGCATAGCATGAAGCAACCACTGATTTTTCCCCAAAGATTCATGCTTTTTATTTTATATTACGCATTTTGTATTCCTGTACATGATGTTTGCAAAGTTTACTAGATACAAAATCAAGTGTTATATTGTATATCATCAACTAAAATAGCTGTTTTAGATAAATGCAACCATTTCTCTATAACATTACTGCCAGCTCCTCCTTTGCCCAGGCCCTGCTCCTTCACAGAAATGTGTAACCCATTTTGAAATACTCCCATATTGATTCTTACCTGGAGCCTCCTTAGAATTGCTTAGTGTTATTAGCAATATTCCTTTGTTAAAACAGAAGCAATTATAATATCTATATACCAAGGTAAATGGGATGCTGGAGGCAAGCTCCCATCCTCCAATGACAACAGGTTTTGAACCATTCTGAAAAATCAAAAGTTATTACCTAGTTGTTGGGTGTTTTTTTCTTGCTATTCAATCAATAGTGTATATGAGGAGACATTCTGGAAGAATGAGAGTAATCTAGAGACTATGAAGTTGAGGACCACTTTTTGGGTTGCAAAGCCAGGAGATACAAGCCTCCCAAATTATATTCAAATGCAATAATATATGTTTTCCTTGACAGTGTATAATGTTTGCTTTAGAAGGTACACTAGGAGAGGTATCTGTTACAGATTTCTCATAATAGGAAATTAGCCATATGCAGAAAAAAAATGAAACTGGACCTATATCTCTCACCATATACAAAAATTAACTCAAGATGGATTAAAGACTTAAGACCTGAAACTCTAAAAATCCTAGAAGAAAAACTCTTCTGGATATTGGCCTAGGCAAAGAATTTGTGACTAAAACTTCAAAAGCAAATGTAACAAAAACAAAAATAGGCAAATGGGACAAACTAAAAAGCTCTGCACAGAAAAAGAAATAATCAACAGAGGAAACAGACAACCTACAGAACAGGAGAAAACATCTGCAAGCTATGCATCAAACAAAGGACTAATATCCAGAATCTACGAGGAGTTCAAACAACTCAATGAGAAAAAAGCAAATAGCCCCATCAAAAAGTGGGCAAAGGTCATGAACAGACATTTTTCAAAGACAACACACAAATGGCTAACAGTCATGTAAGAAAATGTTCACCACCACTAATTGTAAAAGAGATGTAATTTAAAACTACAGTGAAGGCCGGGCGCAGTGGCTCACACCTGTAATCCAGCACTTTGGGAGGCTGAGGCGGGCGGATCACGAGATCAGCAGATCGAGACCATCCTGGCCAACATGGGGAAACCCGTCTCTACTAAAATACAAAAATTAGCCAGGCATGGTGGCACATGCCTGTAATCCCAGGTACTCGGGAGGCTGAGGCATGAGAATCGCTTGAACCCAGGAGGTGGAGGTTGCAGTGAGCCGAGATCATGCCCCTGCACTCCAGCCTGGTGACAGAGTGAGACTCAGTCTCAAAAAAAAAAAAAAAAAGAAAAAAAAAAAAACTGCAGTGAGAGACCACCTTACACCAGGTCAAAATGGCTATTATTAACAAGTCAAAAAACAACAGATACTGGCAGGGATGTAGAGAAAAGGGAACACTTATACAATGTTGGTGGCATGTAAATTAGTACAGCCTCTATGGAAAAACAGTATGGATATTTCTCAGAGTTAAAAATAGGACTACCATTTAATCCAGCAATCTCACTACTGCATATGTACCCAAAGAAAAATATATTATTATTTTTAAAAGACATTTGCACTTGTATGTTTATTGCAGCACTATTTATAATAGCAAAGTCATGGAATCTAAGTGTCCATCAATGGAAAATTAGACAAAGAAAATCTGATATATATAATTGAATCCTACTCAGCCATAAAAAAGAACAAAATCATGTCTTTGATGTCTTTGGCAGCAAATGGATGGAACTGTAGACCACTATCTTAAGTGAAACAATTCAGAAACAGAAAGTCAAATACCACATGTTCTCACACATAAGTGGGAGCTAAACAGTGCATACACATGGACATACAGAGTAGAATGATAGACAATGGAGACTTGCAAAGGTGGGAGCACGGGCGGGGGTGAGGAATGAAAAAAATTACCAGTTGGGTACAATGTACACTTTTCAGATGATGGGTAAACTAAAAGACCAGACTTCACCACTATGCAGTTTATCCATGTAACAACTGCACTTGTACCCCCTAAACCTATGAAAAAAATTAAAGATTATCCATGAAAAGTGATAATCAGTTTTTAATATCTATACAAATTTGGTGTATCAGTTAATAATATTCCTCTTTTTATGTTGCAGGAGCAGGAGAATCTGGCAAAAGTACTATTGTTAAACAAATGAAGTAGGTACACATCTGTCTCAAATGTTTAATATTTGATGTCTGTCCGTGTGTTTGACCATTCTTAAAATACATGCTTTTGTAAATGCTGATTGACAGTCTTTTCTAAATCATGGATTATAACAGAGTGGTCACAGTTCTGTGCAAATATACCTTGTATCCTTTAGCAGAAAGTGTAGCACTTGAATAATATTATAATTTCCATTTTTTTAAATGTGCCTCTCAACAAGACAAATGCTTAAAGCATTATGTATTACTTATATTAATCTGGGTATATCAAGGGCTTTTTAATGTGATCATTAACTGTAAATATTTTAAAATATGTCAATCAATGATGCATTTGTATTTTTAATCTCATTGGCATTTTTCCTACCTGGGAATAAAATGCTTAATTACTACCATGAATTTTAATGTATTTTTGCATTTGTTTTCTCTACTTTTTCCTTTTTATAATGAAATAACTAGATCTGAATTCCTTAATAAGGAAATAAAGAAAACCAAAAAGAATGCAGTGTGTACCTGAATAAAATGGTAATTGACAAGTAAAGGTAAATGGGTGAAACCTCATGGCTTTGTTACTACTAGAGAATTTTAAAGGATAATTGTTGCTAAAAAGAAGTAAAAGAAGCAGCAGAAGAAACAGAAGCAGAAGCAACAGCAGCGGAAGGAGGAGGAGGAGGAGGAAAGAAGGAGGAGGAGCAGAGAGGAGGAGCGGGGAGGAGGAAAGAGGAAGAGGAGGAAAAAGGAGAATAAAGAGGAGGAGGACCATGTTTGAGTGGTTTTTTTTTTTTGTTTTTTTTTTGTTTTTTGTTTTTTTTTTGAGACGGAGTCTTGCTCTGTAGCCCGGGCTGGAGTGCAGTGGCCAGATCTCAGCTCACTGCAAGCTCCGCCTCCCGGGTTTACGCCATTCTCCTGCCTCAGCCTCCCAAGTAGCTGGGACTACAGGCGCCCGCCACCTCGCCCGGCTAGTTTTTTGTATTTTTAGTAGAGACGGGGTTTCACCGTGTTAGCCAGGATGGTCTCAATCTCCTGACCTCGTGATCCGCCCGTCTCGGCCTCCCAAAGTGCTGGGATTACAGGCTTGAGCCACCGCGTCCGGCCGAGTGTATTTTTAAAGTATATGTTAAAGGATCTTGTTGTTTGGGACATATTTTAAGAGGGAGTGATGCCCGCCAGTCAATAATGAAATTGGTTCCAATCTAAGCCACTGTTTTCCTTTTATGTGATAATGTCATGTAAGTTTTATATCAACCAATATTTAAGCTTCACTTATCTGCAACCAAACGTTTGATCTTTCCTACTGTTTCTGAAGAACAGAGCTCCTTTATTCTGTTCCCTGGGATCGTACAATTTTTGAGTTTTTAGGACCATCCTGGCAACCAAGTCATCATTTATAACATTACCACAGTATCTGCCTGCTCTTGCCTCCCAGGCTATGATCATGCTTGAACCTTTCTTATCTTTTTTCATTTCTCCATTCTCTGTGAGCTTAAATAAAGAAAAAAAAGACCAATTATTTGGCTACGTAAAAATTAAAACTTTTAAATATAGTAAACCATAAATAAAATTAAACCAAAATTAGAGAACTAGAAAATATTTACACTAAATATGATAGATTAATAATTGGTGACTAGTATACAAAGGCCCACAGATTGCTAAGTAAAACAATAAGCCTCCCAATATATATAAATAGGGATAGGCTATGAACAGAGAGTATAGAAATGATAAAATTCAATAGATAAATAATGTATTTTAGTGTAACCTCATTAATTATAAAAATTAAAAATCAAATAAATAATGAAGTAATTTTTCATTGTAGTAAATTGACAAACAATAATTAAAAAATAATGTTACCCAATAAGAATGAGATTTTGAGAAATGGATATTTTTAATTGCTACTTGTAAAATTATATATTACAGAAAATTTATAAAAATAATTTTAATATACATAGTAAGCTGGGAAAATTGAAATTATTGATCTAAATATGTTTCTGAGAATTGTCAAAAATGATAAAATATGCAAAAATGTGAAAATAATTCAAAAATATAAAATATAAAAGCCTGTATAAAAGGCTTATATCACTAAGATAATGAAATATGGGATAGAATAAAGTACCACAAATTAAAATAAAACATAAGCAATTAGGTTGCAAAGTTACAGGAGTATTCATTCTTCAATTGCAATATTATATAACTATTACAAATCATGTATTAATCTCATGTGTATGAGAAGGTTTAAATATGTGGAAATGCTATGTTAACTAAAAAAACAGGTTACAAAATTGCATGAACATTTTAAATTTTATTTTATTGATTTAATTTATTTATTTGGGAAAGGGTCGCACTCTGTCACCTAGGCTGGAGTGCAGTGGCACAATCTTGGCTCACTGCAATCTCCACCTCTCAGGTTCAAGCAATTCTCCTGCCTCAGCCTTCTGAGTAGCTGGGATTACAGGCACCTGCCACAATGCCCGGCTAATTTTTTTTTCCTTTGGATATTTTTACTAGAGTTGGGATTTCACTATGTTGGCCAGGCTGGTCTCGAAATCCTAACCTCAAGTGATCCACCTGCCTTAGCCTCCCAAAGTGCTGGGATTACAGGCATGAGCCACTGTGCCCGGTGCATGAACATTTTAACCTCAAGTATGATCAAATAGATAATTTTTTTAAATGAAAGAACATATACCAGTGTTCAAATAAATTTTCTCTCAATAGTGGAATTTAAAATTCAAAGCACCTTTGCTTTTAATATTGTTAGGCTTTTCACATTTTCTACAGTGAGCACTTCTTTTATTATTTAAAAAGAGCAAATTTCCTTGTTCTGCTTTATCTTTCCTTTTTTCAGTAGAATTTCTGTAAAAAAAAAATCAAAATTTGCTCTCTTTACTTTCCACTTTCCATTTTCAGCCATTTTCATCACACTTTCACCTCTGGTAAGTTGCAGAAGTTGCCCTTACGAAGATTATTTATCATGTCATCTTTGAATAGTAATTTTATTTGAAGTCTCCTTAAGTCCTTATGTTAATTCCATATTACATCACTGTTCCCTCTTAATATTTTTCTTCAGCTTCTTTAGAACTCTTTCCCAGTTCATCTAACTCTATCTCCTTTGTTCTTCTAACTCTATCTCTGACTACACTTAAAATGTTAGTGTCTTTACTGTACTGGGAGACACTGGCACTTCTCTACTTACTCTGCACCTTCAAACGAAAACTTCCAGAGTTCTGTGATTTTCACCGGAATCTTCAAGCTGACTGTTTCAGAGTATTTCTTTCAAACTCACACACTTTGTCTAAACTAGGGAGGCAGATACATCTACTGCTATATTGTCTGGCTAGGTCCAAATCAGAATAAACATTAAACCTATCTCCCATCTGGCCTCTATTGCCCTAAAATTGATTACAACACCACCAGCCTACAACGCAATAAATCTCAGCATAGTTATACTAAGCCTTCACCCTTTCACTAAGTCATGCCACATCTACACAATTGGTCTCCAAACACATCATTGATCTCCATTGGTCATCATTTCTGACCTAGATTAATTCAGTATCTTCCTCAGGAGCTACTACCTCCCTGCCCTTCCCTTCATTACATTATCCACACTGCCATGAACTGATCCATTTAAAGCTGATTGTATCTCCTGAATTCAACTCTTCACCCATGCTATCGAGATCAATCTCCTTGCCATGGCACACAAGACACTGGAGTCCAGTTCTTGCTGATGTCTTCATCCTCCTATCCTATAATTTCTCCCCTCCTACTTCCTGCTTCACTAATGCTGACCTTTTGTAAGTCTGTAGACTAGCACACTATAGAAGGCTGAGCTTCATGGCTAAGATCATGGACTGTAAATCAGATTGTGTTTGTGGTCCAGCTGTACCACACACTAGCTGAATAAGTTGGGGATATTTGCTTAATTTATCTGTGCTGATATTTCTTATTTATAAAATGTAGAACATAATTGTATCTACTTTAAAGGGCTTATTGTCAGAAATATGAAGACAGATGAAGTGCTTACAACAGTGCTTGGCACATATTGAATGCTTGAAAATTGTGAGCATCTACTTGTTCATATTGATCTTTCTGCCTAGAATGATTCTCTGCCCTTTTGATCATCTAGGAAAACTATCCTTGAACAATTAGCTGATTATCACTGCTTCCAAGATGTCTTCTCTGATACCTTACACCAACTCCTAGTAGAGTTTATCACTTTTTATTTTCTATAGCATCTTACTATATGTAGCGTTTGGTCCTATACATTATCATAATGTTCAAAAATCTCTTTATATGCTCTGCCTTCTTATAACTCAGTACTCTTCAACCGAACTTTGTGTGATGATAGGAAAGTTATCTATCTTGCCTTAAAATATGGCAGCTGCTAGCCACGTGTGGCCTTAGTAGCCACTTGAAATGTTGATAGTGTGATGGAGAAATTAAATTTTTAATTTTATTTAATTTTAATTAATCATCTAGTGACTAACATATTATACAGCAGTGCTGTAGTCTATGGTTTGGGAAGGAGGGACTTATATAATGTATTCTCTTTACCACATAACACAGTATGTCACAGAAAATGCCCCGTGAAAGCTTATGAATTTCAACAGACCTAGGAACCAACTCTGCAGTTGGAGTGCTCTGTCTCACAGAAATTGATATATGCAGCTCCTGGAAAAATGATGTTGTTTAAAGTCCCACTTCAACTGGACATTTTAACATCTGTTTTTATAATTTTTCTTTGTGATAAATGTTTCTTCACTTCTGATAGCAGTCAGAACTTGTTTCATGAAGAACACCTAAGTACCCCACGTTTATTCACAGTTGCCATTTTAATAATTAAAATAATTTTCCAAGTTCGATTTGACAGAAAACTGGGATTTCTTTAGTAAACTTATTCTTGATCTATCCATAAAGACATTTTACTGCATTTTTTCTACAGTCTTTGTCTACTTTATTTACTTAAGTTATTTAATGATTCAATGCAGCAAGATAGACATGACCATGTTTAACATAGAAGTTCAGCAATGATTTGTAATCAAATAAAAAAAAACGACAAATAACAAATATAGGCCCTGCTTTTACTTCTTTCAGTTGAGATTTCTTGTATATGAAGGTTCTAATATCTTCAAAGACATTAAAGAGGCATTTGTGCTCTTTTCCCCTCTATGCTAAAGCCTTTATACGTGTAGACACAATATAAACATTTAGTAATAAGACATCCAAAAAGACGCCTAACGAATACAAAGCACTTCAAGACAATTAAAACATTATAGAAAGGAACAAAAACAATTCTACAATAAAGATGCAAAAATACGTAACTGGCACATGTAATGACTTTAGCTTTTGATAGGTAAATCTATTTTAAGCTATTATTCCAAAACTTCTAGTAAAATCTTGAGTTTGACTGAATGAGTGGAAGGTAGAGAAGAGTTCAGCCAAATAAAATGTCAGGCATTTCAACTTTTATAACTCAGTGGCACGTACACAGATGGAGAACTGACAAGAGATTTAACACAGGGCAATTACCTGTACTAAAAAAGATGCCTTTGTTGATGCTGTAAATAGAAAGAAGGCACTCCTATTTTCCAGCATGATAGGAAAAGTCATGAATGTTCTAAATGACTTAACTTCCTCTAGACATCAGGTTGTGGACACAAGGCCAAGTTTCAAAACTGTGAATATATCTTTGTCCTGAGAGTCTATATTTTTTTTTTCTTAAAAACAAAAACAAAAACAAAAAAACAGGCTTTCTAAGTATAATGCTTATGATTTACTCGTTTCAGAAAAGTATGTTAAAATAACAAATCCTAAGTCCTTTTGTATTTATCATGGTAGCCCAGAAAGAAAATATTGTATGAATGACAATGATAATGAAAGTCCAAAGGCATAAAATTGTTTAGATTTAGCATATACATATGGTCAAAATTCCTTTTTAATGAAAATATACTATAATTGTATTCAAGTAACTTATTTTGATGTGCTTTAGTGTTACAATCAATTATTCAACTCACAGAAACTTTTCATGTTTAAATTATAGGATCATCCATAAGAATGGTTACAGTGAGCAAGAATGCATGGAGTTCAAAGCAGTAATTTACAGTAATACATTGCAATCCATCCTAGCTATTGTGAAAGCCATGACTACCCTTGGAATTGATTATGTAAATCCCAGAAGCGCAGTAAGTATGCAAATAATGACAGCTGTATGTCCTGCAATAGAGTTTGAGCCACAAAATAAGAGGACTTAATAAGTTCATAGTATTAATCTATACCCAAAATTTAAAAATATGAAACATGAATTTTGAAACATTAATTATGTTTTGTGTAAGATTTCTTATTTTCCTTGAAGTGAAACTTTTTTACTGTATACTGTTATTCAACATTAGTTGTTTTCCTGAGGATTAAACTTAATATCAAATAATACACCATAAGAAACAAAAATATTGTTTACGATTGCTAAATGCAAAAGTTTATGGCATAAACACAATTTGCAATATCTCTACATTAATTTTTTAGTTATGTCATTTCAAAGAGACTAACAATGTTTAATAACGCAATAATTATAATTAATGTTTGATGATGATTACAAAGTCTGCGTGGCAACAGGGAAATGATTATAATGCTAAGTTTTTTAAAAAAGAATTCAAATTGTAGGAGCAAGCAAATGGTTGTATATTAAGTATATTCAAGTAGTCATAGTTCTGTTTGTAAGGTAACAACAAAATTATTTTCTCCCTACTTTATATTTTGCTATATAGTTATTTTATATTAAAATATATTTGAAATCCACTTACTTTAAAAGTTTATAGGCAAATATATAAAAATATTTGGCAAATGAAACTTATAGTATTATCCAAAGAACCATAGTTGACCCCACCCAAAAAAGAGAAACTGAGTAGAATCCACAAGAAGAACTCACCTATTTCCATATGTCCCCTCCAGGAGCAGCTGGGCATCTGGTTACCTCCAGAGGGTGCCAGTTGAATGCCTACCAATGTAATTCTTGGAAACCTTGCTATAGAAACAATAAAAATAGAGAACAAAAGCATAGTAAGAATAAAGAAAGAGGAGTCATTTGAACTCCCTCAACCAGCTTAGTGGACCTTGTAAATGGCCACTGGATCTTGTAAATGACCACTAGAAATCATTACAATTAAAACAAACAAACAAAGGCGGCTTTTCCATGCTCTTAATGTAAAGAAAGGGGAAATCCCCCTTTTTCTTGTCACTTTTCTTCAAGGAACAAAGAAATGCTAAGTATGGTCTTCAGGCAGATACTTTATAAAGCGAGGAGTCAGATATTTTACTGATTCCCATTTCTAGTTTTCTCCACAGTTTGCTCCAATCTATCTCTCTGGCTACAGTTTCCCACTCATGTGTAAAAGGGGAACTTGATGTTCCCCTTCCCGAGTCCAAGTGATCTCATTGTTCAGTTCCCACCTATGATGGGTGCTGACGAGTTGATGGGTGCAGCACACCAACATGGCACAAGTATACATATGTAACAAACCTGCACGTTATGCACATGTACCCTAGAACTTAAAGTATAATAAAATAAATAAATAAATAAATAAGGGGAACTTGGAGGAGGTGAACTCCAAGATCCTTTTATTCTTTATCTCTCTATGACTTAGTGATCATGTTCTTATTTAAGTGTAGTTCAGTTATGGATCTGAACCTTGGCTTTTTCTAAGATACTAGGATTTTAAATTGACTCTTAAGAGACAACATAGTATAACCACCTTAATTTAAAAAACAAGGATCAAAGAAGATTAGTTGGTTTACATTAAGTAGCTAGAGTTCATGGCAAAACCCACTTCTCCTGGATTCCATTATAGTGCTTTTTGCTTTTAAGGGATTTAATGATTAGAAATATTTTGTCTTTTTATCTTAGGCAATAATAGTCACTAAAATAGATGTACCTTCTTAATTCCTTTAAGAATGATTTAATGATGTTTAAATTTGTAGATGCAATATGGTATTCCATGCATTTGTGTCAGAGAAGTTGGAAATCACCTTGCCTATTGCTACTTATTTAATTATACTGTATCCTTCATATGACCCAGAGTTTGTGAAACAGTGATGCTCTGATCACTAAAGACCTGAGCTTTGACCTGGTGTGGTGGCTCACGCCTATAATCTCAACACTTTGAGAGGGTGAGGCAAGAAGATTGCTTGAGCCTGGGAGTTCCAGACCAGTCTGAAAAATATAACCAGATCTTGTCTCTATAAAAAAAAAAAAAAAGGAGAAGAAAAAAAGGAAAAAAAATTAGCTAGGCATGGTGGTGTGTACCTGTAGTCCCAGCTACTTGGGAGGCTGAGGTGAGAGTTTCACTTGAGCTTGGGAGGTCGAGGTTGCAGTAGAGCTGTGATGTTGCCACTGCACTCCAGCCTGGGCAACAGAGCAAGACCCTGTCTTGAAAAAAAAACAGAGAGAGAGAAACGTGAGATTTATTAGTAAAAGTCTTAGTGGTTTGACATACAGGGGAAGTGAAAATAATAAACTATACACATTGCTGCCATCATGCTAATTAAAAATAAAAGTACAGTTTATTCAAACTGTACATTGAATGGTGTAAATAGAGCAACTTAAGCAGCACCTAGCCATTGCCATAACTTCTCAGGAGTACCTATGTCCTCAACTATCAGAACATCACAATTGTCAGGCACAACATAGTTCATATTTTTATTTCAACTGATGTAAACTCTAGCAGTTTCAACTGCATTCTAGTACTTGATTTTGAGATTAATATACTATGACCTGTTTAAAATTGTTTATTTAATAGATTGATTGCTAAGCACTACCTACATGTGACTTTCAGAGTTCTGATTAGCTCTCAATTATTTATACAAGTACATATGCTTTTATACAACCATCTGCACATCACCACACAGACTGCCAAGGAGAGGAAGTTCTGATAGAAAATTTATGTGAGCTTTATTAGTCACTGGGTCTATAAGTTTGGACAAGTTAACCTCTCTAAACTTCAGTGTCTGCTTCCACAGAATATTATGGTTTTCCTCCTTGAGTTACAATCACTATTAAAAGAGGAAGCAAAAACATAAGAAATCCACTATAATACAGAGTATTATAGAATGAAAATTTTCAATAAATATTAGGTATTATTATTTTTCAATACTTGTTTTGAATATAGGCTCATTAAAATTTATGTAGTGAAATCTATGCATCCAACATCATTTGAAAATATTATTTTTTATTAAACTATTTATGTGGTAGACATTTAGTTGGATACTGGGGATGTAGTAAGGGCTCAGCAGTAACTGAGATGGAAATAATATTTGTCATCAGGAGAGGAGAGTTTGATGTTTAACAAATAATTACAAATGATATACTATTTCAAAAAGGCTGTGCAACTAAATGTGGAGCTCCATCCTTGCTGAAAGAAGGTATTACTAAGAAGGGGAACACTAACATTAAATGCGGATAGAAAAGAACTAATTAGTTTGGCTTTGGAAATGAGTTTGTAAGTTCTATTTGATATCTACATATGTAAGCAATTACAAATGTGCATTTGAAGCCCAAAATAGACACTTTGTCTAGAGATCTAAATCTAGGTGTTATTGGCATGCCATTATACTATGGCATATAATTCATACTAAGAAAGTAGGATGGAATAGATGAAGCACTTAGATTAAGAAGGGAAAGGTATTAGGGATAACAGAGTCTAGGGAAGAGTGTTAAAAAACAAAAACAAAAAAACCACCACAATATTTTCTGCTCACTTGTTAGGAAAAGAAAACTTCAGGGGAGAGGATAGAGGAGTAAATGGAAGTCAGAAGTATGAAATCACAGAATTCAAGAGAAGTGTTCCAAAGGGAATTATCGACACTGAAAGGTCTTCAGAAGTCAAGAAAGGAGACTATTAAATAGAATCTATTGGATTTAGAAATATGGAGCCATTGGGAATATAGTGAGAGAGATTTCAGAAGAATGGTGGACTCCTACTCCTGTGGAGAATGTGGAAAAATTAGAATAGGCTATTGGAACAGTTAAGGGCAATATTTTTAGGAACTATGGCCAAGGAGTAGGAGAGAGATGGGATATGTAGTTAGAGGGGAAGCAGCTAAATGGGGCTTGTTCTCATTGGTTGTGGCTTCGTATTTGATAGACTTATATTTCATAAGCATAAAACTTGAAAAGAGGGTTAAACTGAAGAAACAGGAAAGGAGAAATAATGAAGATACTTAGTAAATAACTACTTATCATTTTGCATATTATTATATCCTATTTTGGAGCATATAGAATCCACTCAACTGACATAAAAGAATGCTGAAAATTATAACACTTTTACTACATAATTTGAGTGGTGTTGTAATCATCTTGGACATAGAACCCTACAAAGTAAACTCTACAATATGAACCAAAAAGCAGCACTGATTCCTCAAGATGTTCTACAATTGAAGTTCTGTGATCAAATCCATTTGGTATATATGCATACAATAACAACTTGGAAATTTGCGACCAATATTACTACTCAAAGATTCTGAAAACCCAGTAGCAACAAAACATGGCATTTTTAACTTAGCGTTTCTCACAATTACTAAGTAAACGACATAGCCTTCCTTTCTTTTGATGTTTTTTCCATGATCTTTGGAAATACGACTGTAGGGTTCAGAATAAGTTCCACAAAGTTCTAAGACCACCTGAGATACCTAATATTAATGATGAAGGTCTGAGTAATCTGCAGGGAAAACACATATTTTATTTTCTATACCATGTAATCCCAAAGTTACACAATCTTAAGAGAATGAAGATGGGTTGACAGGTGCAGCAAACCACCATAGCACATGTATACTTATGTAACAAACCTTCATGTTCTGCACATGTATCCCAGAACTTAAAGTAAAATAAGAAATGAATTAATAAATAAAAGAAATATTCTTAAAAAAAAAAAGAGAGAGAGAGAGAGAATGAGCCATTCCAGGCCCACTGTAATTCCCAAGCCTTTCCAAATACCTCATAGGGAAATAAAACTTATTTGGGATGCCACTCAAATCCACAGGTTGTTATTTGAAAAATGTAGCAGACAGGATGATTAGAGAAGGCTTCATTGAGGAGGTGGTATTGGGAAGAGACTTGAGTGAAAAAGGAAGTGAACCACAGGAAGGACATGGAGGGAACAACCGTTGAAATGCGCTGAAATGGGGGCTTGGTGAGTTCAAGAAGCAACAAGTTGTTCAGTGCATCTTGAGTCTTGGGGTCAGCGAGAGAAAGGGAGAAAGGAGGGAAAGAGGGGGTCAAAACATGTAGAGCCTTGTGAGTCACAGTAAGGGATAAGGGATTTGGGTTTTCAGTTTTGAGTTTGGTGAGAAATTACTAGAGTTTTAAAAATATAACAATAAAATAGTAGGACTTAAGTGTTCAATCAGTTTGGCCATTATGAGGAAGATAACTTTTCGTAATACCTATACATTTTGGTGTTATATATTTTAAAAATTCACATTTGATGGATAGGCTCAAACCCTGAAAAGCTTTAAAGAATTTTAAATTTAAAGAATTATTTAAATTATACCAGCTTTTCAATAAGCACAGAAGAACATCAAGAATTGAAATACACTATGTTCAATAAAGTGTTATTTATGGTTAAAAAAATAACAACTGTATATTGCCAGAGATTCTTAATGCAGTCAGAACAGTTGCATCACCTTGAAGCTTTTAAAAGCTACCTTTGCAGAGCCTGACATGCAGATTCTGATTCATTTTGTTTAGGTTGCAGTTCTGCTATCAGCATTGTTAAGGGTACACCACATGCTGATGATGTGCAGCCGGGATTGAAAGTCCTCTCCATGGGCTCCACCTATGCATGCACAAATTTAAAAGTAAAAGGTCTGGAGACACAAAAACCAACCTGATAGGATAACTTGCCTTTGTGGGAGGTAGTAGGATTGAAGTGGTCAAGGGAGACTTTGTAACATGTAAGTGTTTAGAACTATATTCATCATACCTCTACAAATAAAGTATATTGAAATTTAAAATAGAACATTTTTTAAAAAAAGGAAGTCCAGATGTGGTGGTTCACACCTGTAATCTCAGCACTTTGGAAGGCCGAGGTGGGCTGATCACGAGGTCAAGAGATCGAGACCATCCTGGCCAACATGGTGATACACAGTCCCTACAAAAAAAAAAAAAAAAAAAAAAAAAAAAAAAGAAAAAAAAATCAGCTGGGTGTGGTGGCAGACATCTGTAGTCTCAGCTACTTGGGAGTCTGAGGCAGGAGAATCGCTTGAAAGTGGCAGGTGGAGGTTGAAGTGAGCCTAGGTTATGCCACTGCACTCTAGCCTGGGTGACAGAGAAGACTACGTCTAAAAATAAAATAAAATAAAAAAATAAAAAAGTAAAAAAGAAAAGAAGAGAAAAAGAAAAAAGAAAGAAATGAAACAGTGTGTTTGGTTTGTAAAGCTATGCTGACAAGATGTATAATTTTTCTTCTTAGGGATAAAACTGTGTAGTGGTTGTTTTATTGAATCATTTGTTCTAAATAGCACTTTAATAGTGGAAGGAGCCGATAGCATGATGCTAGCAAAAGTGACCAGAGCATATTTCACTGAACTTGCAGTATTCTTTCATATCCATTTAATAGAGAAATGGGGTTTTAAAAATCTATCCTGTGCTGATGCAGGAAAACCAAGTTGAGACTTGATTTGGCCATTTGTTGACAAAAAAGCCAAACTCTGTAAAACACTTGAAGAGATTTATTTTGAGCCAAATGTGAGTGCCATGACCCATGGCACAGCCTCAGGAGATCCCGAGAACATATGCCCAAGGTAGTTAAGTCATAGCCTGATTTTATACATTCTATGGGGATAAAAGTTACAGGCAGATATCAGTCAATACATGCAAGGACCAGAAAGGTAGGATAACTTGAAGCAGGACCTTCCAGTCATAGGTGGATTCAAACATTTTCTGATTGGTAATTGGTCGAAAGAATTAAGTCATTGTCTAAAGGCCTAGAATGAATAGAAAGGAATCTCTGGGTTAAGAGGTTGTGGAGACCAAAGTTCTTATTATATAGATGAAGTCTCATAGATGGCACCCTTAGAGGCAATAGATGGCAAATATTTCCTATTTAGACCTTTAAAAAGTGCTAGACTCTCAGCTAATCTCACAAGGATCAGAAAAGGACTTGAAAAAGGAAGGGGATTCTCTACACAGTGTAAGTTTCCCCCACAAAAGACAGCTTTTATTTTATTGTTATTTTCTTTTATTCTTTTATATATGCCAAAAAATATATATTTGGCAATAAAATAATTTATTTCAGGGCCTGCTCTATACTGGAGTCAGGTTGGAATTTGGAATCTTATTGCTATAAAGAGTCAGTTTTATCAGTCCTAAGATATCTGTTTTAATGTTAATGCTGATGAGTTGTGCCTGAATTCCAAAGGGAGGAGGGCCTCATGAGGCACGTCTGACCCCACCCTTCCTATCAGGCCTGACCTAGTTTTTCAGGTTTCCCTTGGAATTCTCTTGGCCAAGAGGGATTTCTAGGTTGCAGGGCTTAGAATTCTGTTGCTTGGGGGACTCAGAATTTTGTTTTGGGTTTACACATTGAATATGTGGACCAATGATCATCTGATCAGCTTACTTTTAACAATAAAAGCTGATTGTGAAGAAAGATAGAATACTTTTTTTTGTTTGTTTGTTTTTTCCCCCTTACCTGTGTCTCTTTAACAATAAGTGACCAATGACTGTGGTAACAGCAGAATCTCCTATTAACACCTCACTAAAGTGGATGAAAAAATCAAAGGTATCACAAATTTTTAACATATATTTTAGCTTTTCTTATGTGATCTATTCAGTAAATAAGGTACTGAGTTAATCATTTCTATCTGTAGACTATTAAGCACGTAGTCTGTATTTAAATTATACATTTTTAAGGCTGTGAATAAAATGTGATCAAATCTGCTTAGCATCAATTATGATACTGAACGTGAAAAAAAAAAAACCAATAAGTGACATACCCTTATTTTTTATACAAAGAGCAAGCAGATTCTTGATAAAATGGTAGAATAAAACTGTAGTCAGTTCAAAATAATAATAATCTGAATTGTATCAGAAAAGCAGCAAGTTCTTATTGAACATACTTCATTGGTAGTGTCAGAGACATTTGAAGTAGAACAACTTCATCTTAAATAGGAGCTGAGGAAAATGAGACTCAGACCCACTGGGCTTCATTCCCAGACAGTTAAGACATTCTAAGTTACAGGGTGAGAGAAGAGGTCGGCACAAGATGCCGACGTAATGACGTTGCTGATAAAACAGGCTGCAGTAAAGAAGCTGGCCCAAACCCACCAAAACCAAGATGGCCATGAGAGTGACCTCAGCTTGTCCTCACCGCTGTACTCCCACCAGCACCATGACAGTTTATAAATGCCATGGCAATGTCAGGAAGTTACCCTACATGCTCTATCAAGGGGAGGCATGAATAATCCACCCCCTGTTTAGCATATCATCAAGAAATCATAAAAATGAGCAACCAGCAGCCCTCAGGGCTGCTCTGTATATGGAGTAGTCATTCTTTCATTCCTTTACTTTCTGAATAAACTTGCTTTCACTTTACTGTACGGACTCGTCCTGAATTCTTTCTTGTGTGAGATCCAAGAACCTACTCTTGGGATCTGGACTGGGACCACTTTCCTGTCACAGTAACAGCCTGACATGGCACAAAAGGTGCTTGTGTTTGACTCATATTCTGATGCTTATTGTATATACTGGTTTACTGGTTTCTAAAAGTTTGAGCATTTTAGATTCCTTATATGTAAAATGGAGAAAATATAGTGTCTATCTCACAGTTGTGAGGATTATGTGAGATATTTTATGTATAGTTTTGTAAACTGTAATAATATGCACCAAGAGGATTATGAACTAAAAAGGATATCAGCTTTGGAGGCTGAAAACAAGGTTAAGTTCAGACTTCTCCATTTGCCTGGACTATTACCACAGTCAATTTAATTATTCTGAAACTCAACCTCTTAATCTTAAAAAAAAAAAAATTGTCATAAAGCTATTTAGATTATTAGTTAAAATAAATTACAGACTATAGTATTTATACTATAAACTCAATATATATTTGACTATAGTATTTATACTTAAACTCAATAAACTTCTCTTTCCTTCTTCCCTGGTAAGCTCCAGATCTTATCCCAACAGGACTAAGACAATAAATCCTCGCTTTGCATAAAAAATTCTCACCTCTGCCCTACTGGTTTGTTCCAAAGGCATGCAACCAACAATAGCTACAGGAATGTTCAAAAATATTATAGGGATCCAAATGTTTACCATTCTTTATTTGTATGATTAAGAGGAGGTAACATGATGACCAAAAATATTACATATTAATTTTTTGAAAAAATACAATTTTAGAATAATGAATTCATTTCCCATTTTTACTCTAATTTTTTTTTTTTTTTTTTTTTCTGGAGACAGGGTCTGGCTCTGTCACCTACGCTGGAATGTAGTGGTGCAACCTCTGCTCACTGCAACCTCTGCCTCCCAGGCTCAAGCAATTCTCCCACCACAGTCTCCCTAGTAGCTGGATATGCACTACATCCCTGACTAATTTTTTTGTAGGAAAAATTTTGTCATGTTGCCCAGACTGGTCTCAAACTCCTGGACTCAAGTGATCTGCCCACCTCAGCCTCCCAAAGTGCTGGGATTACAGGTATTAGCCACCATGCCTGGCCTACTCTAATTTTTACTTGGCTTTTTTTTCTAGAAAAATTCATGGCAATGATTAAAAAAAGAAGAAAATACCAGATTAAATCAGGTTAATTTTTCTTTTACCTTGGTATAATATGTAGACCTTCTGCAAACTCAATATGAATACAGCAAAGTATTATTATCCTTCTTGATATCATATTCAGAAGTCAGTGATATATTTCAAAATATGCTAATTTCTTCACATAATATTTTATAGTTTTTGCAAAGGAGAACTCTTCTGGACATCAACCAGCCATGAGAAACTTTAGTTCTATTTACCTCGATATAGTTTAAAAAGATGTTTGGTGGAATTATTAGCTAAAGGAATAAGATTAAAATCATCCCATTAAAATACTCTATTAGAAAACAGAGTATGTGATTCCAAATAATACATTCTTATTCTCACCAAAACATTGTTCTAGGAGGACCAACGACAACTTTATGCAATGGCAAATACCTTGGAAGATGGTGGCATGACGCCTCAACTGGCTGAGGTAATAAAACGGCTATGGAGAGATCCGGGAATTCAGGCCTGCTTTGAAAGGGCATCTGAGTATCAGCTCAATGACTCAGCAGCTTAGTAAGTGAATTCACTTTAAGGGGAATTGAAGGTAAAACATTTAAAATTAAGAATTATAATTCTGCATACTTTGCATTTGTAAATGCAAATGAAGAAAATAAATGGTGTTACATTTTATTAGAGTAAAATAAAAAGCAATCGAAGAGAAATGAAAATGAACAAGGTGACATAATAAGATGTAAAAAAATATAAGCAGGGGAGCATTTTAAATAACTAAGCTTAAAACTGCCCGAGAAGATACTATGTTGCAAATATCTTCTCTTGATTAAAAAGAGTTAACCATTATGCACAGCCTTTCACACTAACACAGACTGGTGACATGCACACTGAGGTTTTGGGCTATTCATTTCATCTCTATTCATATTAGTGAAATCATCTCCTAGATTAATTTTATTAATGACACATGCCTTGGCTCACTGGGTTGATGACCTTGATACAAAATTCTAGAAGAAATTAATGAATTGATTTCCAAAATACTTGTATACCAGGGGATTCTTCTGGCATCTCAAAAAATTGTATAAATTTCACTGCTTATATCATCCATTTAGTATTAATTAACCATAAGGAAATTAGGGGCTCGTGACACTATAATTTCATTATCAAAGTGATTTAAAATTTTCTTTTAGTGCTGGGCACAGTGGCTCATGCCTGTAATCCCAGCACTTTGGGAGGCCATGGCAGGCAGACTGCTTGAGCTCAGGAATTTGAAACCAGCCTGGGCAACACAGCAAAGCCAAGTTGCTTCAAAAAAAAAAAAAAAAAAAATACAAAATTAGCCAGGTGTGGGGGCACATGCCTGTAGTCCCAGCTTCTTAGGAAGCTGAGACAGGAGGATTGCTTGAACCCAGGAGGTCAAGGCTTCAGTAAGCAGAGATTGCACCACTGCACTCCAGCCAGGGCAAAAGAGCAAGACCCTGTCACCAAAATAACCCCAAAAAACAATTCTTTTAGCAAGTGATTCCTAAGATAGCCCTGCCACTACATGCCTGCAAGATGTGTGCATATGTAAATATAATCTAATTACTCATTTTCTATTTCCGTTCATGCATATGTGTGAAAAAGTGTAAATATACTTCTTTTGATGAACTCCTCCCACCAACAGAACCTGCTAGCATCATTTAATTAAACAAAAACAAAACAGTAATGTAAAAGTGAAACAAATGAAAAAGATTGGTAAAGACAGAACAATGAAGCTTGCATGACACTTCAGATTTTTAATCACTGATGGACAGAATGATTATGGAGAGAAATAAGTTATATAACAATTTCAAAGGACACATTGCTTTTGGAGGAAAGAGTTTTTCCTAGCTCTCTGATGAAGGAGAGAATGAGTCTCATTTTGTGATTATATCAACTTGAATAACTTTTCATAAGTGTCTCAGCACCTACCACATTTTAATAGTAAAAAGGATCTCTGCAGTGGAGTAAAACATTGCTTTTCTATACTATTCATTGGTAAGGGTAGTCACAATGAGTAAGAAGCTGAATTGTGGAATATTCCCATAAAATCTTGCTCAGTAAAGCTCTGGGTAGAGAGCCAGAGAGAAAGATAGATTAAAGTGGGCTCTCATTAATATATTTAGTCTTGTACAAACCACATAGTTAAAATGAGCAAATAAATAGCATTTTATTGTATTTTCTAGTATTTAATTTTAATTTTTTCCTTTATTTAAACACTTAAAGTATGTTTTACACTGGGACTATCTACTCCATTATAGAGTCATAGTAAAATTTTAAATCTGTTCATCAAGTTAAAAACAATTAAACAATATCAATTTGCAATCATTTTGTAAATGTTTCCTATATGGTAATAGTTTTCAACCACCCAGATTACTGCAGGTGCAACAGAATAACAGAAAAGCTGATTTTCCCTATTTCAGAGAAATTTCATACATAAGCCAAAAAGTAATAATAATAATAATAAAGTGTTATTTTTTGTTCTGCTCTTAGGTGTCCTTAAAAGGAAAGCTTGCTGAGAAAGTTAGTTGAATGCTCATTGCTTTCTTCCAGCAATTAAGAGCAGATTTTTTTTCAAACACTGAATTACACTGGAAAACTAGATATAAAATGAGATTGGTACTACAATGTGTCTGTTTCATATACATTATATAGAGCAAGGTCTCTAATACTTTTTTTCTTTTCTTTTTTTGGTATAAGTAAGATACTTCTTGTTTCCTCAAATCTAGAGATCCTTCAAGTTAAGGCTAACAAAAAAGTGAATATAATAAGGGAAAGGAATGCCATCGTTGGCAACATAACCTCATCAGTTCCAGAAAATTGAAAGAAGAGGGGTATGGCAGGGACAATCAGAGGAAACATTTTAGTTGATTGCATGGTTTACTAATTGCAGTAAAGCCATGTAGTGTGCCTTTAAAATTCCACATGCTTTTAGAATTACCATAGACTTCACCAGGAAAAATCCTAGTTTAAATAATTGGAAAATAATTTAGTACTTTTCAATGATCAGATTCATATACGTTAAGGGCCTCTATTTGGTCAAAGCTTTAGATTATAGGCTTGAACTCCCACATTCTATATTTGTTTATTTAAACAAGCATTTTAAATGCAAATTTATCAGTCTGCTAATGCTTCTGCTTTGCTTGAAATCATTTATACATGCAAATAAATGTGTCCTTACCAAGGCTTTCATTTAGTTATCATGAAATGAATGTAATCTTTATTTTGGTAGGTATATTTTTGGTGTCTTTTTGTTTGTTGTTTCTCTTGCATGAACTGACCAACAATATACCTATCACACATGCAGGCTTAGTTAATAGAAAATTCACAAAGGGATTTGCTTGCCAAAATAGAAAATAAATACACTAGCAAATTCTGCCAGTACTTTCTCTAATACATTTACATCTTGATGTATCACTCTTTTTTCAAAAGAAAACTTAAGCTTTTTTAGAATAAAACAAGGCTATTTTCATATTATATATGTTAATATTTTTCATATTATATATGTTATGTGTTTCTGAGGTGTGATTTTTACTCTTGGCAAAATTCCTTTGGGACACTTGTCCACCCTTAATTTGTTTCAGCTTAAAAGGAAAAAGCTCCTCCAAGAATAAATTACCTACATTAATAATGAATTTTTTAAAATAATAAAATGGTTTTGTTTTTTCAATCTTTGTGCTAGGTGCTAAGGCATAAGAGCTTCTCAGCATAATCACTGAACAAACAATTTTTAACACTAACATTCAGCTGGATTCTACCTCACACATTCTGCCTCAATGGAAGCATTCGAATCTTATCTTTCTATAAATGTGGTTCAGTGTAATGGTGAAATGTGTCATAAAAGCATTACCATGCTATTACTATTTGTATCTAAAATTTGTACAGAAATAGTGATATTGCTAAGCCACTAAAAGCTTAATATCTACAGTCTAGACCAGTGGTTTTCAAATTATTTTTAAAGCAATAAAACACTTTTTTTAGTATAAAGACATTATCTGGTTTCAAGAGTTAGGAAGCTGAGAGCAGGAAGCTGAGAGCAGGGTTTTTTCCTCTAATTTAACAGACTGTTATAGCATACACAGTTTAATTAGACTTATTCCTGTTCATCACCACACCTAGATCCTGTGAGGAGAAAAAAACACCATATTCAGCCTGATAATTCTAGGAATTTTTAATACAGCTTCCTGGAAGGGGTAAAGACACAGTGATGCATTGATGGAAGAGGAGGTGGGAGTGGGGATAGTGGGTACGTTCACCCTTCTGTCCCCAGGAGAGCCAGGTCAGGGTGGGTTTGCCAATTCATGAGTCACTTCCAGCATAGACCAGGAAGAGAGACAAATAGGGCTTCTTTTATTGCGCTAACTAGATATTGCAATGGCATTTAATGGAAATGGCTGAGTTTGGATGAGGCAAATCCATGCAAAAATAACAACCAACCTTTGAATTAGTACATTCAAACCAATCACTCTCATAAAACTGAAAATGCCTAAATTCAAAGTACAGAATTTCGAGAATAATCTAGCCACTACCATTATAAGGTAGCTTTTAGCTTTGTAATGATCCAGGTACTATAAAGAGAAATTTTCTTTCATACTTCTATCCATATACCAGCAAATTTATCACATAAACCACATAAAATACAGGTTAAGGCAGTGTTGATTTAGGTGCCTTTAGAAGAGGACGCTGGGGATCAGCTGTGTACCACAGTCAGCACTCTGCGTTCTGCAACATTCCAGCTACCAAACTTGTAATTCTGATGATCAGAGTTTGGAAAGCACTTCTACAATTTATCATTTTTAATAGATCCTACACTAAAAATTCATTTATACTGAATCCTGGTTTCTTCAAATGCAAAGTTAAAAAATACACATATACATACACACATATATGTATGTAATATATATACATATGTATGTGTATATATGCATATATGTATGTATTATATATGTATGTATTTATGTATTATATATACACGTACATAATTTTGTTTTGTCTTTATTAGCTACCTTAATGATTTAGACAGAATAACAGCATCTGGGTATGTGCCAAATGAACAAGATGTTCTCCATTCTCGAGTGAAAACGACTGGAATCATTGAAACTCAATTCTCCTTTAAAGACTTGCACTTCAGGTATGATCAAATATCTTTTCTAACTGTGGACAGAAGTATGCGTCAGGCTTAATATTCCCTCATGGAGAAAAGCTGTAGCCCATGTTCAGGTTCAATAATCCTTGGATGTACTCACTAGCTCCAGTTTACCTTCAGTACCACTGTCCTTTACTGTCCTCCTATAGCCTCTCACCCCAACCTCTCATCCTGAGCCTCATCCCTCCTTCCAGGCTAAGATGCTTCTGGCTTGAGCAGGTGGGGGCTAGATTTTACTTTCCTCATTTTTAAAACTGGCACTGTACTTTGGGGAAAAAAAAGAAAATGTATTTAAATAATATACAAGAAATGGGTGCCAGGAATCCTATTTCCTTTGCCTTTCTATTTTCCTATTTGCTTGAAATATTCCTATTACATCTGTTTCCTTAATTTTAAAAAATGCAAATTACCAAGAAGAGAATTATTTGAATATGATACTATTTACTGCAATAACAAGGCATATTTTATAACCATGTTTTGAGTATGAAAATGAATCATTATTTTCATTGCTGTTATATTATCGAGAGCTTCCTAGAAATTCTACTGCAAAATCACTCATTTACTATAACAAGAAATGGAAACCCATACTGTAATGTTAGAAAATATCCCTTAATATTTAAATACCTTTTTGTATGGATTGTGTACAATATGGAATATTAAACATTAATAGCAGGTTCTAGTTGTATTGTTTACTAATGATAAAAATCAATGAAAATATAATAAGATTATTCATACATCGAATAATGGCAATAATCTTAAAGAGCAAAAAACTGAAGATAGAGTGGCATGAATTATTCATATCCATTTGTGAAGAAAAAGAAAATGGTAATTAATCAACATCATAAATTTATTTTAGTAAGATAAAAGCTTCAAGTATTTTAAAGTATGTGTTATATATAATATCTAAGTAGAATATCTATTATGTAGATAGTATATTTTCAACTAATACAGAAAAAAAACTCTTCAAAATTCCTATCTAAATTTTAGGCCTACAAATAGTTAATTTTCTGAAAGATGAGCCAAAGATTAAACCAGGGTAAAGGGACTGCACCGATTGGGATCAACATCCTGTCTTGGCAAACGCAGGAAAAGTTTGTCATCAGTCCTGGCTTCACTATTGTATAGTTCTTTTTGGCAACTACTTTTTCAGATTCCTCATCTTTGATCCAGTTTCTGGGTTTTCCTCTGGGGCCTTGAGTTCAGTTGTTTGTCCCCCTCTGTCCCTCCCACCCCAGTGAAAGCATTTTTGACACTGTCCCTTTTCTGTCTTACTCTCCTTTCTTTTCTCCAAATGTCTCACTGAAACAGACTAGAACTGAGTGTGGGCCTCGACCAAAGTTCCAATTCCGGATTATCTAATAATTAGCAGTAGGAGTGAAGAAGCACAGTTAACCTTTTCTTTACTTGCTTACCTAATGAGTTTGTTGTCAAGATTAGATGAAGTAAAGTCCTAGCAGAGAGTTATAACTTGATGTAGCTTACCTTTCATAAGCCAGTACAACTCTCTGGGTCCTAGATTGTCTGGACCATAAACCGGTTTTGACAATTAATGCTACCTGTTGAATACCTAAAAGCTCAGCACCCGAGTCACGCCCTACAACACCAACCAATTTGCTATTGTCTCAAAAATGACCACTCTAAAAAATTATCTTGTTTATATATCTGTTCTTTAACATTTCAAGCCTTTGCACTTGCTAGTCTCTTTGCCTAAAGTGCTCTGCCTCTGAATCTGCAAGAAACATCTCCTTCTTATCATTAAGCTCCGAAATCAAATTCATCTCCTCATGGAGGTGTAACCATCTTATCTATGTACCATCCATGCTTATCCCTGTCACTATACACCCTGCAACATGCTAATAATTGTTTAACAGCAGGGTTTCTGAGGCAGTAAAGCAATGGAAGGCTTGCTGATTTGTAGCTCTTGATTTTTCTGGTGCAAATAACCCCACCATGGTCAATTTCAGTCAACCAAGGTGATGTCACTAAATGCAGAGTTGAGGAGAAATGCAGATAAACAGCTCTCACTAATTAAGCCAGGGTGAGCCATAGTCACTGCAATATTGATACATCACACTGCTTTCCTTTTTTTAAGAAAAAATTATCAATATATGAGATTGCCTTGCTTCTGTATTAGTTTTCTCTTTTTGTTTCTGTTTCTGTCTCATATGCCCCTGAGCTCCCGGACGCTAGGGGCCATGTCTATTTATAGCTGTACCTCCAGTGCTTATCATAGTGACTAGCACAGAGTAAGAATGCAGGGAATTTTTGCTGAATGAGTAAAGGCACTATGCCAAGCACTGTATGTACACAATCTTTATACTTACACAGTAGCATCACGAGCTGAGTATTGCTATCCATACTCAGGATAAGCAATCTTGGTTATCCTGAGGCTAACTGGATAGCCTCAAAAACTGGAGGCTAAACTGAGATAAAAGATTTCCCCTCAGGTCTTTCACAGAAGTGCTAGAGATGGAATTAAAATGCATATCTTTCTGTCTTCAAAGACCACTCCTTACATTGTATGGCACTAGTTAGTTGTTAGATAAATTGGGGTGAAAACCATTCTTTTTCTGCAGAGTGTTATTTTCAGTGTTGTTGATTTATAATCTCTTTCAGAGAGAAGGTGGAGGGAGGATAAAATGACAGCCTTTTGGGGAAATATCTTTTAAGTTGGAGGGTCCTGTGGTCCTTTATAAGTCAGTGCTTCTAAAAGCAGGGTACAAGACAACTGTCAAACACATAAACCCTTAGAAAATCATGGTCATTTTCTGAGACATCTATTTTACTCTGAACCAAGTAATATAAACAATCAAACTTTTGAAACAATTATGAATATGTGATGGTTAATAGTATCAACTTAATTGGATTGAAGGATACAAAGTATTGATCCTGGGTGTGTCTGTGAGGGTGTTACCAAAGGAGATTAACATTTGAGTCAGTGGGCTGGGAAAGGCAGACCCACCCTTAATCAGGGTGGGCACAAGCTAACCGGCTGCCAGTGCGGTTAGAATATAGGCAAGCAAAAAAATGCGAAAAGATAGACTGGCCTAGCCTCCCAGCCTACATCTTTCTCCTGCGTCAGCGCCCCTCAGCTGGTACCGCCACCACATCAGCCGCCCTCCCAGAGATAGAAAGATGTAGGCTGGGAGGCTAGGCCAGCCTCTCTTTTCACATTTTTCTGCTTGCTTATATTCTAGCTGTGCTGGCAGCCAGTTAGCTTGTACCCATCCAGATTAAGGGTGGGTCAGCCTTTCCCAGCTCACTGACTCAAATGTTCCTCTCCTTTGGCAACACCCTCACAGACACACCCAGGATCAATACCTTGTATCCTTCAATCCAGTCAAGTTGGCACTCAGTATTAATCATCACAGAGTAGAATATAACATTTGCATTAACGTTTAAAATAAAATATTAATTTTAAAATACATTTTTTTCTTACAATAGGACTCTTCAGTTTAGACCTCCAGACCCCCTTTGGTACATAGTCATTTTCCTCTGTCCTTTTGTAGTTTTGTGGTTTATCTTGTGAGGCACTATCTTAAGTCATATACGAAGGTGAGCTATTTTGCTTTCACATATTATTGATCCTTATGAAGCAATGAGGAGGGTTTCGCTAACTCTCTATTACAGTATCAATGCTAAAATGTAAGGTGTTTGTGAACTGGATTGTGAAACCCAGCTAGAAATTATTTTGATATAATATTCTCTTGGCTGGGCATGGTGGCTCACACCTGTAATCCTAGCACTTTCAGAGGCCAAGGCAGGTGGATCACTTGAGGTCAGGAGTTCACACCAGCCTGGCCAACATGGTGAAACCCCATCTCTACTAAAAATACAAACATTAGCCGGGCATGGTGGCACGCCCTGGTAATCCCAGCTCTGCAGGAGGCTGAGGCAGGAGAATCACTTGAATTCAAAAGGCGGCAGTTGCAGTGCGCCAAGATGACGTCACTGCACTCCAGCCTGGGTGACAGAGCAAGACTCTGTCTCAAAAAAAGGAGAAAACAAAAAAAAGAACATTCTCTTTACTGTGCAACTACCACCTCTTTGCTGTATACTAAAACAGGTTTCAAGATTTTTTGTTTTCTTAAGAGCGTTTGATTTTCCTCTAACTCAAGACGACGTTATTAAAGGCTTTTTCAATGAGGAAGAGGTTAGAAGATACAGTACTTCCTTACTCCAGTGCAAGGAATTTTTCTAAAAACAAGTCTTTATTTAAACAATACAATTTGGAAATATTTAAATTTTGTTACAAAATATTTTAAAATATTTTTTTCTTGAGGAGCTATTTAAAATTATTTAAATACAGTTTTAAGTTTAGCTAGAGCAATTAAGATAGATTAATCCTTTAATCAATTCTCACCGTTAAATAGCTTTTCTTTCAAGTGCTACATAGGATAGTCCAAAAGTGCACAGAGTATTGGAGTGTACAATTCTGTAGTATTTCAAAATAGGATGCATAAAAGTAATGTACCTTCCAACTTTATTTCAGCAAGTACCCAGGTATTAAAATATATTACATTAGCATTGATTTGTATTCACATAGCATAAGACATCTTATGACTATTTAAAACCAAAGGCTCAATTTACATATTAAATTAGAGAACTCTAAACTTTTACATAGGAACACCAAAATGAAAAATTATCTCTGCCAATGTACTGGAACATAATTGTGTATCATCTAATTCAATAGCAATTACTGTAGGGTTCTTATCAAACCAGAACTGCAGCTGTCAAACTGATAAATTATCTTTATAGATATTAATATACTATGTAAGTGGAAAATGCAGAGCAAATGTAAGCCCTCCTATTGTTACAGAATAATTCCTCAGAACAAATAACTTAGACATGTATTTACAGGGATTTAGCAAACAATTACAGAGAAAAAACTTTCTCCCTAATTTTTCCATGATGGAAAAACAGAATTGAAAGGACCTGAAACTATATGGGAGCTAAGGAAAAAGGGTTAACAACTATTACAACACAGAACTTTAGATTTCATAAATTACCACAACTGTTTATAAGAATGTTTGAGCAGATCTATGATATAAAAGAAACTACAGTTTTCCTGAGATATGATGTTGAATTGTGTATATTGTGGTCATTTGTGTGGCATATGCATCATCTCAGATTACAAGTGAATCTGGCTGTCCACACAGCAGCTACATTTCAATTTGGCTTTGCTAGTCTTTATAAGATCTCGTAGAGCAATAACTCACATATACTATATATTTGTTTCAGGCATGTTTATGATTCGTATTACCAAAATAATAAGTTATAAAATATGATGTCTAATTGATTCTAGTGACAGAACTTATTTTAATGGCTTTATGAATTACATTATTAAATAATCAGAGAATTATTTGAAGTTTCAAATGCACACACACACATTTAGTAGAAAGTATATAATGGTATTAATGATTCTGATGATTTGGAGACCTTGGCTCCCTTACAGTTATAAATCCTTTTGATTCTGATTTTTAATCGTGAGGATTTAAGAGATTAGTAAGACATCTGTGCACATCCTTCCTGTCTGCAAGTATCTACCCTTCTCTATTTTCAAGACAAGGGAAAGATTGGTTAGACCATTTGCTATGGATGTGTAGTGAAGACACAGATCCACCTGGTCTCATATGTAACCATGATGAGAAATTATAACAACTGTGATAGAGACTAACATCTTGAATAAATCCCATTCAATAGAATACCTTAAAATAAATTCCTACTCAGATTGGTTTTTATTTTTATGTAATCAAATACATAGTAGAGAGTGTCAGAAAGTGATTTTTCAAAGATAAGTACATGCTTATAGGATAAGCAAAGACATCTAACAAATTAGCTGCAGTAGCGTTGTTGATTTTTAGCTACTCTAGATTACATACTAATTTTACAAGAATTATAAGGGACAGATTATATTATAATCTATTCTGATATGAAATGTGAATAATCTCATGTGATCCAATATTTACCCAACTGTTTAACATAAACCATAAACCTCAAAGCTTTGCCAACCGCTTACTAAAACTATAAAACACAAATGTTTAGTCAACTGTTTAATATAAAGCCATAAAAATCTGATGGTTTGCCCTGTATTAATGCCTTGGGCAATTTAACAAATAATCAGTATTCAACTGTCACTTAAAAGCCTAGCCTATCAATTTTCAGCTACATCATAAATTTTAGTTATTGAAATTTTTTTTAACTTTAAGAATTCCAACCAATGTCAGACTTAATAACAAAATACATATTATCCCTCCTTAAAAAAACTAAATTAAAAAGACCAAAAAACCCCACACAAAATCCCAAATGAGGACTGTAAGTTCCATGTAACATCATGGTAGTTAAGATTTATTATTTTATTCAGGCAGTTGAGAGTATTCAAGCATGTCCATTTCCCTCATTAATAATCTACTGTATTTGACCAATCCAAAACTCCAGGCAGCAAATATACATGTTTTTTCTGATTTTAATTTTGTCTCTCACAGAATGGTCACAATGAAGCTTTTTGTTTTGTTTTGATGTTTATACATAAGGGAGACTATTTCTTCAGCCAAAAAATATAAGCAATTACTTCACTTTGGGGATCTTCAAAATGTTTTCATAGGTAGTAATACTTTACAATTCCACAAAATAAGGACTAAATTAAAATTCAGGGGAAAAGCTAAAACTGAAGAGAGAAGTATGAAAAATAAATGACTACAATATTAGCAAAACAAAATGTCACTATTCTTAGAGCTAACATAGTGTCCAAGAGAATCAATACAAAAACAAAACTCCGGCTATTGGTCTGATTTGCAAATGAGCATTTCAGTTCAATAATAGCAGATGGCATTAGAGAAATGATCAATGCTCCCTGGACCTATGTCTCCTACGTCAATCTGCACACACACAAAAATATTGCTTATCAAATGAGTCATAAAATGAGAAGATTATAGGCCGGGTGCGGTGGCTCAAGCCTGTAATCCCAGCACTTTGGGAGGCCGAGACGGGCGGATCACGAGGTCAGGAGATCGAGACCATCCTGGCTAACATGGTGAAACCCCGTCTCTATTAAAAAATACAAAAAATTAGCCGGGCGCGGTGGTGGGCGCCTGTAGTCCCAGCTACTCGGGAGGCTGAGGCAGGAGAATGGCGTAAACCCGGGAGGCGGAGCTTGCAGTGAGCTGAGATCCGGCCACTGCACTCCAGCCCGGGCGACAGAGCGAGACTCCACCTCAAAAAAAAAAAAAAAAAAAAAAAAAAAAAAATGAGAAGATTATATGCATTCAACCTAAGATAGACTTTCCATTTTATCTATATGAACAAAATGCTAAGACTGAGCAATCTTTGTCCTCTCTTCCTTGGGAGAAAGCTAAGCCAATTAAAACATGTTTATTAGAAGCTGCATGATATGCAGAAAGAGCACTAGGCTAAGGGTCATAGTGCACCAGTTCTATCCTTTACTAATTGTGAGTTTAGGAACAAACCACCTTAGCCTTTCAAAGGCCAGTTTCTTCACTTTGGTAAAGAAATGGGTGAATATTATTTTCCCTTCAAAGAATTGTTATGAGAAACAGAAAGCCATGGATTAGAATTTATTTTTCAGGGAGAGCACACAATTCCAATATGACTTTTATTCTACCGTAAGTTATTTTTCCTGCAATTGTTACTTATCACAGTTGTACGTATTTATCAGAAGAGGAGAATAGCTACCTCTTACACCTGTTAACACATCATTAGTAGGCTGCAAAGAAGCTGACTCATCAGAGAAAATTAAGGCATAACCAATGAGTTTGTTGTTACTCTGATTTGCATCTCAGATGCTTCAGATGTTTCAGATTTGGGGAAAAACCATTTGAGGAATTATATTGTAGAAAATAAATATGTAGGAAGTATATGAGGTTCCTTTTTCTTCCTCCTCCTGGGTAGTTTATGTCCCCCATAGAACCCACAAGTTAGAGTTCCCATATCTTAATAATTCCTACTATTATTTTTGTCATTAACCCCCCACACACCAAAAACAAAACAAAACTATTAACATGAGAGAAATAAGATGATTTTGCTCTGAGATAAAATATTTGGTCACTATGCAGGAAATCTGAGCAATTACAAAGTCACCTTAAAGAGAGGAGTTTCTCAGACTTTTAAGATGTAAATATAATCTGAATATATAATCTAATTGAAAATGTGACTAAAAGAATACAAATATCAATTGGAATGAAACAGAAAGGCATAATTGGGCATAAAAGCAGGGAAAAGGAGACTACAAACAAAGGTTGACAAGACTAATGCAAGTTCTGCTTAGTGGAGAAAACTTACCAGAGGCATTCTAGAATTCAATTCCTACAGCACTGCCATCACTGCTGTGGAAGCAGCACATTGGGCTCCCTTAGCACAAACATTCCATGACTCTTTGTCCTGGCTCCATGACTGGTTTGTCATTAAGCAAGGGAAAGGGAGATATTTTTCCCCTGAGGTGGGGATTAGAGTGAAAGAGATTAGGACTATGGAAATTCTTGCGAGTTAAAAAGTCCGTGGGTGGGGTTAAGAAGGGTGGTTTCACTTTGAAAAGCCCACCAGGAGTTTAAACCTAGTAATGGATACTCTACCCTCAGGTCCCCCAAATCCGTAAGTTAATCATCATTGTTCAATCACAGCGTCACATTTCTTTGCCAAAAAATGATCCACAATATATTCATATATGACCAAATGGAGCATATATGTACTACATCTGAAACACATTAGGTGATTATCTTCATTAAAAGAACGAAATCTCCCAGAGGAAGGGAGTTTAAATTTTTTGCCCAGTGACCTGTTTGACAACATAGAACTACTGCCCGGCCTGGGAGAAGGATAGACTGCACAGTGAAGATAATTTCCGTCCACTAGTGAGGGTTTGAGCGCTAACTGCAGGCACGAGTACTAGTTGTGCACCTCTGTTCTAAGTAAATACTTATATTTAGCAAGTTAACAACTTTCACAGCATAGCTGTCATAGCCACAGAACCTATTGAACCTATCATGGTGCCACATACATAGCAGCCTCAACAAATATTAGTTGAAATATAATTCTTAGGCAATTTGCTTAAGGGCTCCTCTGAAAAAACAAGAACGCTAAATGTACCTCCTTGTAAGTTCCTGAAGAGGTTTAAATGAGTTAACTGCTGTAAGGTGCTTATATGCCCGACAAATAGTAAACTCTTATTAGGTGTGTTAAATTAAGATTAATTCATTACAACTGGTGATGTGGAACATGAACGTCATGATCTCAACGATTTCTATTTCCACCACATTTTATAGTTTAAATATAATTTATACTTTAAAAGTAATTTCAACAAAGAAATAAATAAAACTCCTGTTTATGAAGTCTGAAAAAAACTAAGGTATTTTGTGGATTAACAAAACAGTTGATGAACAATTTAAATGTCTGAATGCATATTTATCATCCTTGTTTCTGTAAGAATGTCATTTAATTTTTTAACATTAAATGCATTGGTCAATTTTCACATAATGTAACTGTAAAGTCAAAATTTGGTCCCCTTCCTCCATTTATTTTGCAAGCCTGAAACTGCAATTTGGTAATTAGTAGCAGACACAATATTCTTTATAAACACCAAATTTAAATTTCCACACTATTAACTATTGAATGCTTAACCATTATCTTCAATATTGTGAGCAACTTCTCTTTTAGTCTACTGCTTAATGTAGTGATTTTGCATTGGTACATTATTGGAGGAATATTAGTTCTATATATCTTTACTGGGTTCATATATGAAATATGAAGTATAATATATCATACTTTTGATTATTTTCAATAAGCAGATCGGTTGACATTTATTACTCCAAGTATAACTATTACCCTTGAAGTCTGTACAATTTGGATGCTTTTTGGTACTTAACACCTTGAGTTTAAACTATTATGATAGCCCCATAATTTATTTCTTTGCTTCTTATCTCTTCCTCATTAAGTCCAACTTCTGGACTCAGATCAAAGTGATCTAACACAACAACAACAGACAAAAAATGTCAATTCCCTATCTGAAAATCATCCATAGTCCTCTATGGTCTGTAATATTAAATCTTCATTTCTCATGTAACATGAAAGGACCAGTAAATCCACTGCTGGCTGATCATGTGAGGCTCACTCCTGAAGTCCTTTGCTCTTGCTGTTTCCTCTGTCACTTTTGCCTGTAACATTGTTTGCTCCAGATATCCAGTTGGCTTAACCCCTCATCTCCTTAGGTTTTTACACTTCTGTCATCTTCTACAGTTTCTGATCACTCCATTTCAAAGGACAACCCACCCCCTACACTTCTTATACGGATATCTGAAGTCTATTTTCATATGGATATTTCCTATTAAGTCTATTTTCAGATATTCATGTAGGATATGAATACACATCAGATATCCTATATGGATATCTGAAATCTATTTTGAAACATACACACCAATCACTATTACCACCACCACCAGTTTAAAAGCTTAAGGCTGAATCCTTGGTGCCTGGCATATAATAAGTGCTTAGTAATTACTTGTTGAACAAAAGATGAATAAGTGGATAAATGGATAATTATTAGACCATATAGCTCAGTGTTTTTACCTTATTCTTTATGTTCCCAAAACTATAAATAACTTGCTTACCCCAAGCATTCTATGTTCTATCATGCCTTAGTAACTTATACATATTTATAAAAAACATGTGTAAGTTATCAAGGCATGAGAGAACACAGCATGTTTGCTGTGTTTCCTGCCTGTCTATTCAGTTAACATGGAATCTATTCATTTATTTAGCAAATATTTTTTGCGTGCCTGTTATGTGTTGGGCATGGTGCCAGGAACTAGGAATACAGCAGTTACTAATACAGATAATGTTCCTGACCTCATTAGGCTGTTATTCTACTATGGGGATGATAGATATTGATGATTACCATAAAGGAAAGAAAGTGATGCTATAGAAGGTAAATGGAGGATTGAGAGAGGTGCAATTTACATGGACGCTCCAGGAGGCTTCTTTGTGGAGGAGATACTGATGCTAAGACTTCATAGTTGAGAAAAAAAGCAGGCATGGAAGGAAGAAAGAAATCTTTGTCACAGGAAAAGGAAAGAGACTGTGTGTGAAAGCCCTGAGGCAGCAAACATTAAACAATTCCTTTGATATAAACCTAACTTTTTGCTGCCTAGCTCCTAGTTTTTAAAATTGAGCCCTCTGTCCACAATGATCTCTCACCAAAATACACAAGTAGAGGAAGGGCTGAGTTTTCAAACACCTTCTCTAAGAGTCATGATCCCTCAGGCTAACTTACGTCTTCCTGTATGCTCACATTTTACCTTGTACATTAGAATATTTTTAAATAATATTATAGTAACTTATTTGTTTTTTTCTCTACAAGACAGAACGTTCTTTGAAGATACAGACCATATCTTTTCATCTTTGTGCTAGTAGACCTAGCACAGTGTCTAGTACATAGAATGCAAAGAATAATTGTCTGAGTAAACAAATGAATGTAGAAAGATGTAAGAAAATAGGCAAGAATCACAGCATCAGAACTACAGTAACTTCCAATCTTCTTGCAGTTTCTTTTCATTCAAGAGAATATGTCTAAACTTTGATCAAAATCTTCTATGGCTAATGAATGTTTTACTAAAACTCGAAACTCTTTTAAATTTCCCAGTTTCCCAAAGTCAGTGTGTAAATCATTTTACTCTAGTTTGCATGCAGACACTTTTAAAAAACTGTTTTTTCTCTGTGGTCCTTGAGCAGCCATTTGACCAAATACATTTTATTTTTTAATCAATAAAAGTCAAAGGAATACCTTTTGAATATACGGGATCACCCATTTATACCTCTAAATGTTAACCTCAATGCACATTTTGGAGGATATTTGTAAGATTTATTATTCATTTGATGTTTTCTTAAAGGATGTTTGATGTAGGTGGACAGAGATCTGAGAGAAAGAAGTGGATTCATTGCTTTGAAGGAGTTACATGCATTATATTTTGTGCTGCACTTAGTGCCTATGACATGGTCCTCGTGGAAGATGAAGAAGTGGTAAGTCTAAAAGAAAAACAAAGCCAGGGTTAAAAGTAATCTTTGTGCTTTTCAGTAGTACTACCACACTGCCCAACTCCTGAAGGTTTGCCAAAGATTTATGTTAGTTCTACATCCTTGTTCACTATGCTCAACATTCACATTTTGCAAATAATAATCCTACCCATTCTCATTTCTGATACCTAACAGAATAGAATGCATGAAAGTCTTCACCTGTTCAACAGTATCTGTAATCACAAGTATTTTTCAACAACCTCCATCGTCCTGTTCCTCAACAAAAAAGATATCTTTCAAGAAAAGGTAACCAAGGTGCATCTTAGTATCTGCTTTCCAGAATATACCGGTAAGATTCTTTTCTTTTAGTTTCATAGTAATATATTTTTGTATAAACATACATTTCCTATCTGGATCTTGGCATTTAACACTTATGAGGATGAAGCTTATGATCATTTTTGAGTCATCTTTATGATCCAAACTGGAAAAAAAAAAAAAAACCTTACAATAAAGAAGAACCCTCTCTACATTGTCTACATTAAAGTAAAACCCTAGCAAAATAAACTGGAAGGGGTTAGATGGACCAGGGTTGCTACTCTATAGAATTTATCAAATGACATTGGAACCTGAATTGTCTTCAAAATTATAACAGGAATGCAAATCTTATTCCAAATTGACATTTTTGATGTATTTCCTACTGAAACCTTGTAATGCTATAGTAAATCTCAAAGGCCCTTCAATGTCTGAGTTGTTTCTAGAGATATAGCGTGAATGAATTTGAGAATGAATAATGACATCTTCATTTTTTTCTGGTTTTCTTGGATCCTGGAATTTTAGTGCTAATCCTGTTAGTCAGCGATTGTAAATGTGAAATCCCACAGAACGGCTGTTTCTCCTGCAGAAAGAGTTTTTTTCTTTTTTTGTAAATAGTTGGATGTTCCATTGGTAATAAAATTACATTTAAAAAATTTATTTTTTTGAGATGGAGTCTCACTCTGTTGCTTAGGCTGTAGCCTTTGCCTCCTGGGTTCAAATGATTCTCCTGCTTCAGCCTCCCAAGTAGCTGGGACCACTGGTGCACGCCACCACGACCAGTTAATTTTCGTATTTTCAGTAGTGATGGGGTTTCACCATGTTTGCCAAGGCTGGTCTCGAACTCTTGACCTCAAGTGATCTGTCCACCTTGGCCTACCAAAGTGCTGGGATTACAAGTGTGAACCATCGCACCTAGCCATTTTTATGATTTAAACAAAATACAAATCCAATTTAGATGTTACTAGGAGCATGGCATTCTGTCAAAACAAATACTTATATTGGTCAATCTACAGTTAGGGCTTATATCTTTTTTCTATAATTATAAATATTTATAATGTATCATGCATTTATCATGTGATTAAATATATTTTTCATATTACAAATAATATTCAAATACATTGAATATTACTAATTAAATATAAACTCATAATTAAAGGTTTTATATTATATAATATAATAGGACTTATTTCTTAGAGCAGTTTCTAGTTTATAGAGAAATGAAATGTTTCAACAGAAAGTATGAAGAGTTCCCACGTACTTTCTTTCTCATCCCCTCCTACAGTTTCTCTATTTAGAGAACTGCTTTGGTGTGGTACCATTTGTTAAAATTGATGAATTATATTGATGAATTGATATTAACACATTTTACATTATTAACTAAAGTCCACTTTTTTTTTTTTTTCCTTGAGACAGAGTCTTACTCTGTCGCCCAGGTTGGAGTACAGTGGCGCGATCTCAGCTCCCTGCTACATCTGCCTCCTGGGCTCAAGCTATTCTTCTGCCTCAGCCTCCCAACTAGCTGAGACTACAGGCGCCCACCATCATGCCTGGCTAATTTTTGTATTTTTAGTAGAGATGGGATTTCACCATGTTGACCAGACTGGTCTTGAACTCCTGACCTCAGATGATCCACCCACCCTCCCAAAGTATTAGGATTACAGGTGTGAGCCACCGTGCCCGACCAAGTCCATCATTTAATTAGGGTTCACTCTTTTTGTCACACAGTTCTGTGTGTTTTGCCAAATGCAGGTCATGTATCCAGCATTACAGTATTATACAGAACAGCTTCACTGCCTTAAAAATTCCCTGTGTTCTCCCATTCATGGCTCCTCCCTCCTCACACTCCTGGCAATCACTAATCTTTTTATTGTTTCTATCCTTTTGCCCTTTCCAGAATGTAATATAACTGGAATCATATAACATGTAGCATTTTCTTACTGTCTTTTTTCACTTAGCAATATACATTTAAGTTTCCTCCATGTCTTTTTATGGATTGATATCTAATTTTTTTTATTTCTAAATTAATATTCTGTTCCTTAAATGAACCACAGTTTATCCTTTCAGCTACAGAAGGACATCTTGGTTCCTCCCAATTTTTGGCAATTATGGAAAAAGATGCTATAAACATCCATGTGCAGGCTTCTGTGTAGACATAAGTTTCTAGGTAAATGCCTAAAAGTGTGATTGCTGGATTGCATGGTAAGACTATGTTTAGCTTTGTAAGAAACTGCCAAATTGCCTTTCAAAGTGACTGCACTATTTTGCATTTCCACAAGCAATTAACTCCTATAACTCCATGCACTTACCAGCATTTGGTATTGCCAGTGTTTTGGATTTTAGCCATGTTATATGGCTTCAAAGCTTGTCCCTCATGGAATTTTGCTTCCAGTTACAATAAAGTAGGAAACAAAGATGTATTTCTTTAGAAAGTTTTTATGCTACTGCTCTATCCTGTGTCAAGTCCCCATAAAGCATATTCTGTTATAAAGCCCATCAACAAGTCATTTTTAGTTGTCCTGTATTTTTTAGCCTACTTGTTTTATGTCTGCCTTTTCTCAACTGATTCATTGTACATCCTGCTATTGGACTAAAGTTTCTCAAGCAGGGCCTTCATCGTACTACTGCTATATAACACATCAGTCAAGAGTACCTCTATAGCCTTTTATATCTCATCCTAACTCCTGTTTTGTTAGTAACATAGTCTATAATGTAGCCCATAACATCTATTCTACTTGATTTCCTACAATTCCTCTACAAAAATCTTTCATTTCTATCAAAGTAGATTCTTCAAAGCTCAATCTGTTTCCTGACCCTACCCTCAAGTCTAGTGGTACAATTCTCACTTCCACTTTTTTGCTTGCACTTACTTTCCTCTTCTCTGTTGTAGGTACCTCTCAAAGTCCAGCTCAAATACCATCTCCTTCTGTACCCTAGTCATCTACCTTTTCCATTCGTTTTCTCTTTTAGTGTGTATAAAAACGCCCACACCCCTACCCACAAACACACACACAGTATTTGATGTATATGTAAGTTTGTATCACTCACTTTGTTTTAGAAATATTTTGGGATTTCTTCTGTATTGTGAGCTTTTTTGATGCAAAGTTTACCTTTTAGCCACCGGGAGCTCCCAATGGGGTGAGCATAGTTCCTAGCACCCTGATAATTGAACCTTGCCTTTATGATTTTGCAATACTTAGCATATCAAAGTAAAATCCTAAAACTTACTGATATTATTTATAGCCTATTCTTTGTAACATACGATTAATCTTTACCTCTTTAAATATTTTGTTTAACAAGGGCCAAATACATTTGAAGATGCAGGAAACTACATCAAGAACCAGTTTCTAGACCTGAATTTAAAAAAAGAAGATAAGGAAATTTATTCCCACATGACCTGTGCTACTGATACCCAAAATGTCAAGTTTGTGTTTGATGCAGTTACAGATATAATAATCAAAGAGAATCTAAAAGACTGTGGGCTTTTCTAATCAACCATTTTCTCTTCCACTCTTGCTCATGTATGCTTTTCAAAATATAAAAGAAAAGGTGCTGTGTGATGTGTTTAGTTTGAATAGACAGTAACTTATTTAGACATATAACTAGCATTGTAAAGCAAAAAGTTTTCCCACAAAAAGGTTTATATATTATCATCTGTATCTGGATAAGTTTAAATTTCTTTGGAACATGGGGAATGGGAGGGCCTTCGATGTCCTTATATCTAAAAACTGATATGTTTTGGTAACTGTAAGAGTACATATCAATGACACTGAATTTTCTTGGAAATAAACTTCTACATGTGGACTATTTTTACTCATAGAATAATGAAGAAATATGGAATAATATTATTTCCATTGGCCAGATTTTGAGAGGCATTCATTTTTGTTGATAATGTAACATGCCAGTACTGTAGAGATTTTGTTTTTTAAGATACAGGGTCTCCTTGTGTTGCCCAGACTGGAGTACAGTGCCACAATCATAGCTCACTATGGCTTCTAACTCCTCGGCTCAAGTGATCCTCTCACCACAACCTCCTGAGTAACTAGATCTACAGGTGCATGCCACCATGCCCAGCTAAGTTTGTGTTTTTGTTTTTTTGTGAGTTTTTTTTTTTTTTTTGTAGTAACAGTGTCTCACTATGTTGCCCAGCCTGGCTTGAACTCCTGGCCTCAGGTGATCCTCTCTTCTTGGCCTCCCAAAGCCCTGGAATTACAGGCTTGAACCACGGCTCTTGGCCTGGAAAGACTATTGTAAAAGGGCATGAGACATTTATTAGTCAACTACCCTCTGTTAGGCAGCTGCAAGTGAAATGTTCTGTATGCACTTCTTTGTTAATAGGAAATTACATTTACAAAATAAATATATTCAATTTTATCTCCTACATTAGTTTCTTTAAAAAAAATCATTAATGCTGAATTTACTCTTAGAGTTGAAAATTTCAATAATTTGTTTTTTTTTTTTGCACTAGCCTGGTTGAATAGAGGGTGAAGTGTATGGTCAAATACACAATGTAAGGCTTTATAAGTGAATAACAGTTTTTAATGGAACACCAATTCCCCACATTTTATTCCAGATTGTCATGGAACATTATTACAATTGATGACCACATGGGCTTTGGGATGATAACTCTGGACTTCAAGAGAGAAAAATAATGTTTTAGTACTCGTATGTTTTGTGTTTTGTGAATAAGAAGTGGGAAGGAAGAACAAGCAGATTTTTAGAAGATAAATGTTGAGCTCCTCCACTGGTACTGTATGGTCTATTCTAACTATCATATTTTATCCTAATGGTCAAAGTCTACTTTTTAACAAACCAAGTTGGTGCTTTAGAAACTAAATCATATTATTTATGAAGATTACAGGTGTTTTTTTCTTTTTATAAATTGTCTACCATTTGCAAAACATTCTTTTTTTTTTTTTTTCTTTTGAGACAGGTTCTCACTCTCTCTCTCAGACTGGAGAGCAGTGGCCCAATCTCAGCTCACTGAAACCTCTGCCTCCCAGGCTCAACGGATTCTCTCACCTAAGCCTCCTGAGTAGCTGGGATTATAGGTACATGCCACTACTGCCTGGCCAGTTTTTGTATTTTTAGTAGAGACAAGGTTTCACTATGTTGGTTAGGCTGGTCTCAAACTCCTAACCTCAAATGATCCACCCACGTCGGCCTTCCAAAGTGCTGGCATTACAGGCTTGAGCCACCGTTCCTGGCCCTGCAAAACATACTTTTAAAACATGTCTTGGCCAGGCGCGGTGGCTAATGCCTGTAATCCCAACATTTTGGGAGGCCAAGGCTGGTGGATCACGAGGTCAAGAGATCAAGATCATCCTGGCCAATATGGTGAAACTCCGTCTCTACTAAAAATACAAACATTAGCTGGGTGTGGTGGCGTGCGCCTGTAGTCCCAGCTACTCGGGAGGCTGATGTAGGAGAATTACTTGAATCCGGGAGGCAGAGGTTGCAGTGAACTGAAATCACACCACTGCACTGCAGCATGGGCAACAGAGTGAGACTCCGTCTCAAAAAAAAAAAAAAAAAAAGTATGTCTCACTATCATTTATCCTTCTATACTTCTGGAAAATAATATATAGTCAGACTATTAGGTCAGCTTATTAGATTTATAATGACTCTTTTAAAATATTTAATTAAATTCTTATAAGCTAGGTGAGTTGCAGGGAACATAAATTAAACAATTTGCCAGTCTGCGGTTTAGGTGGATTTAGATAATTCTGTCTCTCAGTGTTGCTACTTCATTTTTCTATGACATGTTTTCCTTCTAAACACATAAAGATAATCATAACTCATTGAATAATCTTCACTAAAGTGCCTGTGGCTTTTTTTCCCAAAAACACAAAGCAATTATCCACAAATACAGTCAAATTTTTAAAATTATATTAAAAAATTAATTTGAAATTCCAAGATATCAAGCACACATGAAGAAAAGCATGAGCAATCATTTAGTTCAGACATTCCATAAAGTTTTCTAGCTGAGAATCACCATCTGTATGACAACCATCCAACAGTTTGTTGGAGACGTTCAATACTATGAGATTTTAAATAAATATTACTATATTTGATTCATTGCTTTGTCTTTCCTCCCTTCCCACTCTACTTCAACCTGTTCTCTTCCATAAGTGTGAAGAGACGCTTCCATGAAGGAAAATATATCATTTGAAATGTTACTGACTTAAGTTTAGGATTCATTTTTCAGACAATGTAGGTGGAAAGGGTGGGGTCAGAAATGGTTCAATTTGCCTTTCAAAAGTACATAACTCTTGACATCATGATCTGTCCACCTCAGCCTCCCAAAGTGCTGGGATTACAGATGTGAACCACCACATATCTACTAAAAATACAAAAATTAGCTGGGTGTGGTGGTGCATGCCCCGTAGTCCCAGCTGCTTGGGAGGCTGAGGCAGGAGAATCACTTCAACCCGGAAGGTGGAGCTTGCAGTGAGCAGAGATTATGCAACTGCACTCCAGGCTGGCGACAAAGCGAGACTCCGTCTCAAACAAACAAAGTACGTAACTCATTTTGCCCTGTGCACAAAGTGACAGGCATAAATATTAATTTCTGAATATTGTTCTCTGAGAACACTAAACAGTATGTTAAATGACCAAAATGAACATGGAACTTATCTTGACTTATTATTTTTAAAAAGAAAACTGTTAAATTCCTCCCAATATTATGATTTAACTTAAAGAAATTTTCTTCATCATTGCAAATATTGCGATACTAAACAATGAATTCTAATTAAGAAAAGAAAATTTTTAGTAAAGAAAAAAATTAAATAGATATTTGTATTAATTCTTTAATGATTGCAACCTTTAAAATTTAATTATTTCAGTTTTCACTTTCAAAAGTTTAATATAAAAAGTTAGAATAGAAACACAGCATTTAGGGCTAGTTTTTAAATATAACAAAATAAAATAAGGACAAGTTTGCTTCTACCCTGAAGAAACTTCCACTGAGAACAGTAATGTTGGTTAAAAGGAAAACACGCATTTCAAGCTGAAGCTCAGGCTTCTGTCTGCGCAGTCAGTGCCCTTGCTTTTTGTGGTTGCCGCCCAGTCACATGCTCAAACAAACAAACAAAACGAATGCCACTCAAACTCGCTCAAACATGATTATAATGCCAACACACTGCACTACCTCAGACACAAGATGTGGGCTTGTATACAATGGGGTCATTACCAACCAACCCTCACAGTGATTTTCCAGAAGCATCAACTGGCCAATAGGTTAGGCTTTGCATCCTGGACTAGTGACTAGAGAGTTAAATAAAGATATACTTTTGTGTCAAAATATGGAAGTGGCCGGGAGTGGTGGCTCACGCGTGCAATCCCAGTACTTTGGGGGGGCTGAGGTGGGCAGATAACCTGAGATCAGGAGTTCCAGACCAGCCTGGCTAATATGGCAAAACACTGTCTCTACTAAAAATACAAAAAAATTAGTTGGTCATGGTGACACACATCTGTAATTCCAGCTACTTGGGAGGCTGAGGCAGGAAAATCGCTTGAATCCTGGAGATGGAGGTTGCGGTAAGCCAAGATTGTGCCACTGCACTCAAGCCTAGGTGACCGAGTAAGACTCTGTCTCAAATATATATATACACATACACACACACACACACACACACACACATACACACACACACGTTATGGAAGTAATCAACTCCACAAAGATGCTGTACAGAAAAGGGGTTTCAAATTCTGTGGAATCGCCGACATTGATTATGAATATCCAATATCCTGTTGGTTAAAAGAATTATGAACAAATATACTCTTAATAATAGAGTTAATAATAGTCTTATTAAAATATCACATAAATGGGCGAACTATTTTCTCAGGCCATAGGCCTGTCCTAATACAAATTTCCTACCGGATGTATCATCCTATTTAATTACAAAATGTATTTTTAAACACTTGCAGAGAATGACTTAGGCTTGACTTAACCAAATACTTTAGACATGAAGAAAAATACATCTTTTGTGTTGATTTATGTGTCTTTACTATGTTATACACTTCAGAATTAGAAGTAGACACATTGGTTAAAATGTATGACTACTAAAAATAATATGTTTGTAAGAATTATGGAAGAAACTGAGAATCCTCTATCTTAGAAAAAGAGAAACAACTCTCTGCTTGGGAAGGAGTAAATATTAACAAGATAATATTAATATAACCTATTGAAGCCCCCTTTCCATTAATGCCTTTCTGACGTTCTTACAAACCAATCTATAACCACATGAGGGCACACTTACATCACGGGTTTGTCCCTCCAACTATTAAAAACAATACATCTAGATGACCAATAACTTTAGTGAAACAATTAATAAAATCTTGTTAAGAATCATAGTGTATTTTTTGCCTTTAGCTCAGTAGTATATGATAACATTCTGAAAACATAATGTATAACATTTTAGTCAAGTTTATGATTAACAAAGCTACTGAAGCTGCTCCAAATCTGTAGAGTGTTACACAGATATATAGTTCTTTTCACGATCTTGTTACTTTTTTGTTCATTTTCTAACTGCTGTTTTAGTCTAAGTAATTATTAATTTTGTAAAGTGTGTCGTTCAATTTATCTGTATTGTGTTTAAAATCTTGATTTGCTCACAGGGACTAGTAGGAGAAATATAATTTGACGCCTGACAACTGTGTTTTGTGAGTTGTAATCAATCGACTGCTTATTAATGTATATCTTTTCAGCAAATCAAAGTAAAATCCCATTCTGCTAAAACATTAACCATTGTATTATTCTGTTTATCACAACTTTTTCCCAACGACCACTCCACCAAATCATGAGGAAAATGAATGCTTTATGACATTTTTCTTTATCACCACTGCTGCGGCCAGCACATTTTTCATTAATAATGACACAATTTTTATTTTAAGCCACATTTGTCACACTAGTTAAGTAATAAATAGAGTCAAATGAAAGAAAAAGGAAATAAAAAGACTCTATTTTAATTCATGGAGGACAGTAATGGCCTTCTAATTATTACACCTTTCAGATAAGGAATAATATATGAGACACAGGCAAAGCCAGTATTTTATGTGAAAGACATTTATATTTTCTAGAGTGGTCAGATTGGAACAAAACCAATCACACAAATGTAATTGAAAAAAATTTTTTCAAAGTATACTGCTGTAAGTTTTCTCCTCTGAAAAAGAAAAATGATCAAGCATTAATTGCATTACAATATCAAAAATAATGAAGAATATTTATATCGAATACATTAAAAGCCTTACCTGGGAGAAAAGAACTAGATGATTGCACTTAGAGTTAGCATAAGAAAGTCTGTCATATAAAGCACCCCATCCTGAATGCCAAAGAAAAAGATGATCTGGGCTATACTCATCTTATTCATTAAAAGTGAATATTTTATTACACTTAAAATATTGGTATACAAGTGTACATTTGTATAAAGCACAATGTAGGTGAGATAACTTATCAGCAAAAGAAACAGTTTCATTTCCCTAGGAGTTAGAGGTCTGTGAGTATGTCAGTCCACCTGAATCCACAAATGCTTAGCCTCTATTCAAGAAATAATCCCTTAACATTTTTATTCCCATATATGGTGTGCGCTACAATGATACATGTGGCAGAATAGCATAATCACCTACACTTTTGGAAACAAAAGGCAGAGGATTTTATTTAAAAAAAAGTACATAGGCCAGGTGCAATGGCATGCACCTGTAATCCCAGCACTTTGGGAGGCCGAGGTGGGAGGACTGCATGGGCCCAGGAGTTCCAGACCAGCCTGGGCAACATAGTAAGACACTGTCTCTATTAAAAATATAAAAACTTAGCAGAGCATGTTGGAATGTGCCTGTTGTCTTCAGCTACTTGGGAGGCTGAGGTGGGAGGATAGCTTGAGTCCTGGAGTTTGAGGTAGCAGTAAGCTATGATGGTGCCACCACACTCCAGTCTGGGAGACACAGTGAGACCCTGTCTTAAAAATAAATAAATAAAAGTGCATAAAAAAACAGACACAAATGCTTATTTCATCTTCACAATTGTGTTCCTTTTCATATTTAAAAAAGAACAAATGATACTGTGACAGCATTCAGCACATGCACCCACAATGTAGCACTTGGCATTTGAGAAGAGAGATTGAATAAGAAAGTCTCTCTGACTTTCTCTCACCATTCTTCCCTGAAGCAGACCATAAAAGAATTCTCTGATCTTCCTTCTTAGTAGGATCAGAAAGTCCTCATTCTAGAGAGATACTTCCTACACCAAAAGGAAAGAAATAAAGACACAGAGACACTGAGAATAATTTGAACAGGCCTTGCTAACGTCCCTCTTGCTTATTACTGTTAGATCACGCCCTCTTTCATTCAATCATACTTCCACATGACTGTTGTACTAGTCCATTTTTCATACTGCTATGAAGAAATACCCAAGACTGGGTAATTTATAAAGAAAAAGAGGTTTAATGGACTCACAGTTCCACATAGCCGGGGAGCCCTCACAGTCATGGCAGAAGGTTAAGGAGGAGCAAAGGCACGTCTTACATGGCAGCAGGCAAGAGAGCATGTGCAGGGGAACTGCTTTTTATACAGCCATCAGATCTCATGAGACTTATTTACTATCAGGAGAAGAACAGCATGGGAAAAACCCACCCCCATGATTCAATTACCTCCCACCAGGTCCTTCCCATGATACCGCAGGGATTATGGGAGCTACAATTCAAGATGTGATTTGGGTGGGGACACAGCCAAACCATATCAACTGTCCAACCTTCATTCAATGTAAGCATTAAAACACACAGTTTTCCCTGCTTCTTTGGGTCTTAATTTCTGAAGACTCCTGTGTCACATAAATCTTGTACTAAATTTGCATGCCTTTCTCTTGTTACCCTGTCTTTTGTAATAAGGGTTTCAGCCTTGAACCTAGTCATGGATGAGGAAAAGATACTGCTTTTCTCCCCTACAACTGCTTGATGATCTAAAGCCACAGTGATGCTGCTTTGCTATGTTTTTCCTAAGATGTTTTTTACCTTAAAATAGTAGTGGAAGCACATATGCAGTTATATTTTGGACTGCACTCCTGGAAGTCTTCATTAAACTTAGATTCCAACAGCAAATCACTAATCCGGTATTTCATTGTGAATTTGTGGCAAAAAGTTTCCCTGAACTAGGCCGGGCACAGTGGCTCACACCTGTAATCCTGGCACTTTGGGAGGCCGAGGCGGGTGGATCACGAGGTCAGGAGATCGAGACCATCCTGGCTAACATGGTGAAACCCCGTCTCTACTAAAAAATACAAAACATTAGCCAGGCGTGGTGGCGGGCGCCTGTAGTCCCAGCTTCTTGGGAGGCTGAGGCAGGAGAATAGTGTGAACCAGGGAACCAGAGCTTGCAGTGAGCCGAGATTGCACCACAGCACTCCAGCCTGGGAGACAGAGCAAGACTCAGTCTCAAAAAAAAAATCAAAAATCAAAAAACTAAAACAAACAAACAAAAAACGTTCCCCTGAAGTATATTTTCCCTCTTGGGACAGGTGACACAGTCACTGTAGGGAAGCCTGGGCTATGTTTAAGGACTTAATTTTAAATCTCAGTTTGAGCACCAACCCACTGTGAGACATTGAACAGTTGTTTATTTGAGGTGGTAATTTTTCTTACCCATGAACAGAGAGATTAAACAACCACCACAGACCACAGACAAACATAAACTCAGCCTCTGACTCAGCAATTTATTTTGAAAACTGATACCAGAGTAAGCTTGTCTTAACTCTTATTAAAAGAAAACAAAAGAGGAAGAGGAACGGTATGCAAAAGATTTTTAATGAACATTTAAAATATGACCTTTATGTTTAAAAATTGTGATTTCCTTTTCATTTTAGGTTTACATTGAAGGCTTAAAAGTGTTATTTATTCCTGGGGAAACGAACCAGATATCTAATGTTGCCCCTAGTAAAGATTTCACAAGGGCAACATTTCATTATTAAGCCTGGAAGATCATCTCTTGTCATCCAAGAGAGGGAAAATGAATTAATGTATAAAAATTTTATTAAAGAATAATGTAAAACTTGGTAAGTTACCAAACATCACTGAATTGAACACATAAAATGGGCCAATATCTGTTAGCTCCCAAAAATCATAACAAAAATAATAAAGGTGATTTTTAAAGGAATAACGTGGCATTCATTCATACCCATAGTGTCTCACCTATGTAAGAGAATTAAAAAGTATTTCATAAATTAATAAATATTGAGTCCATATTTTCCACAGTGACCTCTCAGCCTGAAATGGAAATGTTCCAAACTTCAACATCCCTGTCAATATAGGTCTACATTCCCTGCATAGCTGGTTGCCTAAAAGTAATAGTTAAATTTTGCTTTTTAAAACACCTAGAAGGTGAGATCATTCCTGGGTTAAAACAAAGTTTCAGAAGTGCAGGAACTCAAGGAAAGTGGCCCTGACGTCACATGTTCGGTCCTTTGCAGGATCAAAGTCCACTTGCAGGATTATCTGCCAGGACTGCCCTCTGCCCTACAAGCCCTATTGGCGCCTACTCATTCTTTAAATCTTAGGTTAGAGTTCACTTCTTAAGACAGGGTTCTCAAACGTCACAGAATAGAAGTTCATTCGCCTGTATGTACTTCTACAGGTCTTCATAATTTTACTCTTTATTTTTTTTTTCTTTTAAGAAGAGTCTTGTTTTGTCACCCAGTCTGGAGTGAAGTCTTGGCTTTACTGCAACCTCTACCTCCTGGATTAAAGTGATTTTTGTGCCTCACTCTCCTGAGTAGCTGGAACCACAGGCACACACAACCATGCCCAGCTAATTTTAGTATTTTTAGTAGAGATAGGGTTTTGCCATAATGGCCAGGCTGGTCTCGAACTCCTGGCCTCAAGTGATCTGTCCCTGTCAACCTCCCAAAATGCTGGGATTATAGGCATAAGCCACCGTATCTAGCCCATAATTTTACTCTTTACTACTTATTAAAGTTTACAAAGAGATATTTATGTGAATAATTTTTCAACTTATATTTATTTCTCCATATTACTATACACTCCCTGAGATCAGAGACCAGATACGGGTTTTTCCCCTACTGCTGTTTACACAAAATAGAAACTTAATGAATGAATGTGAATTAATAAACAAATTAGCCAATGATTGTTTACCAAGGTCTCCTAGACAGCTTCCCTATTACTCTTGACTTCCAGAATGCCATACTTCCCTGGTTTTTCTCCTGTATCTCATGTTTCTTCTCCTCAAGCTTCCCTGATCATCATGTAAATGTTAGTATTACTAAAAATATTCACTAGACCATCTTCTCTTCTCATTCTATATATTCTGAGAAATCTTAAGTCTTTCATGGCTTCGTTTTTTTTAGACAAGGTTAGTCTCTTGATCCCTACATGCATATTTTAACTGTCTCTTCAAACATATACAGACAAATAAAACTCAACATTTCAAAAAAAAAAAAAAAAAAAGCCCACGATTTATTGCCTCCACCAAGTCTATCCCTCCTCTGAGTTATTCAAGCTGGATTAGTTGTTGTTCTTCTTGTTCTTGTCCTCCTCCTCCTCCTCCTCCTTCTTCTTCCTCTTCCTCTTCTTCTTCTTCTTTTTATTTTTAAATTGACACGGTTTCACTCCTGTTGCCCAGGCTGGAGTTCAGTTGCGCAATCACTGTTCACTACAGCCTCAACTTCTCGAGTTCAGGTGATCCACCTTAGCCTCCCAAGTAGCTGGGACTATGGGTGTGCACCACCACGCCTGGCTAATTTTTTTTTTTTTTTTTTTTTTTGTATTTTTAGTAGAGACTGTGTTTCAGGCTGTTCTTGAACTCCTGGGCTCAAATGATCCACCCACCTTCGCCTCCCAAAGTGCTGGGATTAGAGACATGAGTCACTGCCTCTGGCCTATCTTTTCTTTCACATTTCAAACTCTTCAACATGTTTTGTTTATTCTGCGTTCTCATTCTAAATTTTTTTTAATGATCTGCTTTTCTCCATCATCACTGCCCCTTGTCTTGTTCATCTCTCTTGCAGAGATTACTGAAACACCTTCTTAAACTGTCCGGCGGCCTCCACTCTTGCCACTTCCAGTGTTTTCACCCAACTACCAGATGCTCTTTCTAAAATGCAGAGCAATTACATGACACAACTTCGAATGCTTCCATGGTTCTCTAATGCCTGTAAGAACAATGTCCAGCTCCCAAACCATTTAAATGTTCTTAATGACCTGGCATCTTTTTACCTGGCTAGACCAATCTTTTACCTTTATAAATACAATGACAAACACCCTCTCTCCCAGAACATTCTTCTTCTCCCTGTTGGTTAACTAACTAACTCAACCTTTAGGTTTTTACTTTTTTAAGAAGTGCTCCCTTTACCAGCCAGTTCTTGGCTGCCCGTCTGTCCTATGTGATCTCTGACCAACTTGTACTTTTTCTTCATAGGCCCTCATCACTATAACAAAGTCAAGTAAATCTCTGTGAATAGTACACAAAACAGACAATCACATTTAAATAAGCATAGTTATGTGTATGCTCTGTTACTCTGTGAGTGACAGAGCATGTGTATGTATGTACATGTATGTCGGTGTTAAGGTTTCCAGTTCTGTATTAATGCTCTTGGTGGGAAAGGGAGGAATAATAAAAATGTCTAAGGAAAATGAGGTATTATGAGTAAAAGGCCATCATTTTTTTTCTACCCAATTCAGACTTTTAAATCTTGAGTACATTTGGTAAAATTTCCAATTGGTAAGCTTTACACATTAATTTTATATTCCAAATAAGGCTACATAAAGGTCAGCAATCTCTGTTCTCCCAAAGCCATTTACCTAACTTCATTGGTGTCAACAAAAGTTATACATGCTTCTAGAGAGGAAACCAGACCCTTCACTATTCAAAGTAATGGTAGAATCTTAAAGTCATGTTAAAGAAAGCAACACAACCCTTGCCTTTGCCACCTGATAGATGTTTCTGTAAACAGAGATCCACCTTAGTGTCTCAGAAGGCTTGAGGTAAGATTGCTGAACTAAGGGCAGACATACAAGTCAAATGGATTTTTAGTCTTTTGATAACAAAGCACAGCACATCCGAAAGGTCTGTAACTATTTATCTGTCCATTATATAAGAAACATGAGACTGGGCGTGCTGGCTCATGCCTGTAATCCCAACACTTTGGGAGGCCAAGGTGGGCGGATCACAAGGTCAGGAGATAGAGAACATCCTGGCCAACATGGTGAAACCCTGTCTTTACTAAAACACACAAAAAATTAGTCAGGCATGCTGGTGAGTTCCTGTAGTCCCAGCTACTTGGGAGACTGAGGCACGGGAATCGCTTTAACCTGGGAGGTGGAGATTGCAGTGCGCCGAGATCACACCACTGAACTCTATCTAGTGCCTGGCGACAGAGCAAGACTCCTTCTCAAAAAAAAAAAAAAAAGAAAAGAAAAGAAACATGAATCTTGAAATGTGTTTAGGAGTATTTTTGTTTAGGAGCATTTTTTCAGTCTAACTGCTTGCAAAAGCAGATTTATGACATATGAAGCACTGTCCTTGGAGCAATAAAACACAATAGTAAAGGAGTCAACCTTCAAAATCCTTAAACATTTTGTTTTATAACTTTTAAATTATATTTTTACAATAAATACAGTGTAACCTATTTAAATACACCACTATATTTTTAATAGTCTTTTTCCCTTACTATCTCTGAGCCTTCCAAGGATAGCCTTTGTCTCTTTAATGTCAGTACAGATTCTGAACTGTTTACTCAACCACTTCACAAACCTAAAACATATTTTCACCAAAATATCAGTACTAAATTAAAGCTAGTAACAACCTCTACTATAAACGACCACTGTCTGTAACCTTCCAAGAGATAACAAGGCATATATACCTGATTAAAGTTTTATCACAGAGCTTTGGAAAATGCTTACACTTCAAACCTTGCAATATAACTTGGATAACTAATAAATAGGTTAATGACTTTCTAATGCCTACAATTACAAGTAGATAATAGGGGAACTCTTATTTGTAGTTTTTTGTAATATGAATGTATTTTTCCTTTGAATTTCTCACATTTATATTACATATTTTTTATATCTATTTATCTACCTACCTATCTATCTATCCATCTATCTATCTATATTTTTTAAGACAGAGCCTCACTCTGTCACCCAGGCTGAAGTACAGTAGTGCGATCTAGGCTCGCTGCAACCTCCGCCTCCCAGGTTCAAGTGATTCTCCTGTCACAGCCTCCCAAATAGCTGGGACTACAGGTGTGTGCCACCATGCCTGGCTAATTTTTGTATTTTTTCTTTTTAGTAGAGATGGGGTTTCACCATGTTGGCCAGCTGGTCTCGAACTGCTGACCTCAAATGATCCACCCACCTTGGCCTCCCAAAGTGCTGGGATTACAGACAGGCATGAGCCACCATGCCCGGCCTAAAATATTTTTGTATAAAAGTGTTTTCCTCAATGAAATGTACAAGAATATACTTAGCCATTTATGAGAGACTTCTATTGAAATTCAATAGATTCTTGGGGAAGTTTAGCAACTATGATTTTAATACTAAAATTATGAATGAATATTCATGGTTTCATGCTAAGGGAAGTAAAAAAGTCAAGTTCAATAAGAATTTCTTGTGCACCGATTTTTTAGATGTATGTATCTGAAGAGTATGATCATTTTTATTAAGCAAAACATTATATATATGTACATATATAGATATATGTGTGTATGAGTGCACACCATGCCTGTGTGTGTAACTTAGGGAAGTCATCATAACATTTTCAAGTTTCTTCTATTATCCTTCCTTAAACTTATAAATTCATCAGGCCTAGCTACTTCAAGGGTTTTGTCTTCTAGCTGTAAAGCATCAAGTTGCTGAATATAGTCAACTACGTCAGCTCATGCTTCATGAAAATCTAAAACATTTTTTTGCCAAATATATAAGTGTTTTCTAAAAAATTAACTAGTGAAACCTAGCATTTACTTAGTCCTTTTCAAGCTCACAAATTTAAGTCCAACTGATTGAGGGTTGTACCTTTTTTCGCACAGAATTCATGGTTTCATTACTGAAAAATTGCATTAAAAACTTCTCACAGATTCAATAAATTTCTACAGTTCTTACACTTAGCCTATGCTATTTCTTAGTTGTATTTAAATTCCAAAAATGTGGTTAGTGTCACTTTCTATTTTAAAAGAGGTTTGAAGAGGGAAATTTTTTCCCATGCATAATGACCAGACCAAATTGCAACCAGTTTGGAATTGATTAAACTCAGAACAAGAATGGTGAATGTACACAATTTGACTTTCTGATGATCATGTAATAGTCTACAAAATGCATTGTGATGTTTACCTGCTGAAACAATGTTTCCACTTTGAAAGTCCATTTTTTCGCCTAAATAAAATCTTACTCGATGAGAGGACTATCTTCAAACTCTGTCTCGGCAGAGGCCCAGCAGATGTCTGTTTATATTACCTTTGTGACTTATGATAACAAAATGCCCAGCTGAGCTCATAGCATTTTATGAGTGTTCCAAACCCAGGAGGTTGGAATATTAAATACCCACATGCTAACTGTGACATTAATCTCTAACCATCAACTGACGAAGGATGTTAGGGTTGCATGAGAAACATGTTTTAGTTTAAATCACTTCATCAAGTAGCTCATGTAGGACCATATTTTATTAAGATTCCAACAAGAGATGTCATGAAGCGAGGAAGTATAACTGAGTATAAATTTTGACAGTAAAAACTCTGTGTAGATATGCAAGTTGTGTGAGCAGAATATAATAAAACTGGGATCCAGAACTCAAAGGACATTATTTATTTTTAACACCTAGCTACATAGAGGATTTTTTACTAAATAGAATGTTTTTAGACTATAAGGGCATTTGTTCCTTTTAAACCCTGGTATCTTAAAGCATAATGAATAGTTTAACTGTGTTATAGACTATTCTGTCTTCTGAGGCAGAATATTTTCAACATAGTTTATCCCTTTCTTAGTGTCTTGTAATCATTATGATGAACAATAGTTACTATGTAATACAATAATAGTCGGAGTTTCAATTTAGGCATGTGGGTTTCATTTTATTCACTGTTATAGGAACTTGTGTATACGAGGAGCTAATGTTAGTCAACAGGAGCAAAAAAACCCTTGCTTTTAAAGACAAAAAATAAGAGGAACATCCTCCCCAGTGTGGAGAAATTATAAATAGAGAAGAGTAGTGACAAGTAAGGGTTCTTCAGTTAGACATCTGGGCTGATATCTTAGCATTCTCACTTACTAGCTGTGCAGCTTAGAGTGAGGCCCTTAACTCTTCAGCATCTGCATCTATAAAATAAGGAAAATAATAACAGCTACTGCTGTTATTATGAATGAGAAATGAATGAGATAATATGTGTGGAATGCTCAGAAGAGTGCCTGGCACCTGGTACATGGTAAAGATGAATAATTATTAATGCAGGGGGCAGTTAACATGTAATTATTATATTGTATGATAAAAATATAAAGAGGTTTGTTGGGGGGGGCTGTTTTTCGTTTTTTTGTTTATTTTGAGATGGAGTCTCGCTCTGTTGCCCAGGCTGGAGTGCAGTAGTGTGATCTTGGCTCACTACAACCTCTTCTGGGTTCAAGCAATTCTTGTGCCTCAGCCTCCTGAGTGGATTACAAGTGCACACCACCACACCCAGTTAATCTTTTGTATTTCTAGTAAAGATGGGGTTTCACCAGGTTGGCCAGGCTGGTCTCAAACTCCTAACCTCAGGTATCTGCCGATCTCAGCCTCCCAAAGTGTTGGGATTACAGGCATGGGCCACCACTCCCAGCCAAAATATAGAGAGGTTTTGTAGTATACCTCTTTGTAGTATACCTCTGGTTGGGGAAGGGGAAGGGATTTGAAGAAAGTAGAGGTAAAATGGAAAGAGATTCGGAAGCAACATCCTCTAAGAGGTTAGCATATTAATTAAAAGAATGATCTGACAGAACTTTTTTATATCTATTGCAAATATTGGTCATCTTACCAGTAACACATGACTTTAGCAACTCTTCTTCCATCCTTACCATAATTATATTTGATAATTATATTCATTGTGTTAGGTCTATGGATTATTTTTATTCATTTATTTGTTCATCTATCTTCTATCCATCCATCCACTAATCCATTCACTTATTCATTCATGTTTTTAACAAATAACTATATGAATGGGCACCTTAAAAGTTACTGTGTAATGATTAAGGTTCAATATGAGGTGTCTGTGTCTGTCCTCATATTGAGACAACAAACACTCAACCTAACATGCTGTAGACTGAGTGCTTGTGTTCCCCAGAAATTCATATGCTGAAGCCTAATCCCCACTGAGATAGTATTTGGAGGTGAGGTCTTTGGGAGGTGATGAGGTCATGAGGGTGGAGGCTTCACGAATGGGATTAATGCCATTATAAAAGAGTCCCCAGAGAGATTCCTCATCCCTTCCACCATGTGAGGACACAGAGAGCAGGCAGCATAGTATGAACCAGGAAGTGGGCGGTACCAAATCTGCCAGTACCTCGATCTTGAACTTCCCAGCCTCCAAACCTGTGAGAAATCAACCTCTGCTACTTATACCACCCAGTCTATGGTAATCTGCAAGGGATTAGTGTCCTTAAACAAGATTTTGACATACAAGGTTAAATAAGGTTCAACATATTTCTTTACTGCTATGCATCTTCAAAAAAGGAACACAGTATAAGAATGCTTTCTTTTTGAACTCGTACTTATACAACTCTTATTTTAGAAAATTTAGTTTGGGAAATACTACGCAAGTTAACATCAATAACATTATTCCATGGACTTTGTGAGTGGTTTTTGGAAATGACTTTTTCTACTTCCTCATTTTCAATTCTGTTCAGCATAAAGTGATCCCAAAGCAAATTTCAATGAAATAGGGGACCACTTGTGTCCCTTTAGATAAATCACTTACATTGGAAACAGACTTTCTCACAGTTAAGGGCAGCTTTGATGACTGACAAAGGCCAGTTCACAGGGAGGGAGTATTGTCCTGAACCTGGTAAGGCCGCCTTCTGGATAATGGGCTTCTGCCAGCAGCCAGCACTATTCTTTTCTGAATAGAACTTAGATAATATAGGAAGAAATTTTGTACTGCAATTTTCTTTATGGAAAAAAAAAGCACTGGGTAAGAAGAAGTCCTTAGTGTTCTTCAGGGACTTGACTTTTATCCTGACTCTACATGGTGAATTGAGCATGAAAAAAAGATGGCTATCTTTAAGTTATGAAAAATAAAGATGGCTATGTTTAAAATATGAAATTGTAATGTTTAAACCCAAATCCCACACAGGCAGAAATCTTGATTGTTCCAAAATTGGAACCATTAGAATGTTATTAATCTGATTTATCAGCATTTTAACATGCCAAACAAAAGACAAGATTCTCTCTCCCTTTTACTTGGTAACCACTTGTCCCTTTGTAAAAAAATCAATATGAGGTTATTCATCTGAGCAAATTTCTTCCTTAATACTCTAATTTTTCACTAAAATGCTGTTGTAATAATCTTAACATTGGCTTCCTCAGCCTAGCTATTTTCCAGACAATTTAGTCCACACAATTGAACCTAGAAAAACGTTAGCACTTAGGTTAAGATTTCCCAAAAGAATATGCGGTCAAATATATGAGACAAAGTTGCACCATTGTGGATTAGGATAAATCATATATTATCAGGTATAACCACACTATTAGCATTCAACCTTAACTAGTGTCTCTCCTACCTCAAGATGTAAGTAACAATTTCCTTATCACACAGGAGGACAAACATGTTTCTGTCCTTAGCAAAAAATTTGCCAGATAAAATACAAAATGTATATATGAATCAGGAAAAAAGAAGAGAACATTTATAAGTCTATCATAAATAAACTTTATTTTAGGACTGTGTCAATATAAACTAATGGATAGAAGCAAGAAAGGAAGGTAAGAAGAAAAGAAGAACATAACTTCCTTAAGGCGTGTGTGAACAATATCAAGTTTTTTCTAATCACTATGTCTATAATTAATATAAATATAGAGCAGTATTAAACTGCTGTTTCTCAAATTTACAGATTCAGATTCACTGGGTTTCTACCCTGATTCAGTGAAACCCTTAGAGGAATCATAGACACTATTAAGTGAGAGAAATCCTGTTATTTACTCCTTCCTTCTCCCACCTGCTACCTTTGAAAGAAGTAATATTGTGTGATATGAATCAACAAAGTCTATTGCTCAGGAATATAAGATCTGAAGCCAGACTCCTTGGGTTCAAACCCAGGCTGTACTACAAGTTCAAACCTAAGCTCTACTGCTTGCTAACTCTGTGACTTAAATGCTGAGCTTCAGTTTCTTTATTGTTTGAGACAGGGTCTCACTCTTTCACTCATGCTGTAGTGCAGTGGTGCAAACATGGCTCACTGCAGCCTTGATATTCTAGACTCAAGCAATCATCTTGGCTCAGCCTCCTGAGTAGCTGGAGCCACAAGCACACAGCACTATGCATAGCTAATGTTTTAATTTTTTGTAAAGAGGAGGTCCCATCATGTTGTCCAGGCTGGTCTCAAACTCCTGGGCTCAAGCAATCCTCCTGCCTTGTCTTCCTAATGCAGCTAGGATTACAGGTGTGAGCCACCATGATAGTTTCCTCATTGTGAATATGACCATAATAATGGTTTCCTAATCCATTGATTTATTACAAGTAGTACACTAATGTGTATGAAGTACATAGCACAATGTCTGGTACATATTAAACATCAAACAGGTACTAGCTGCTATTTCTGTGACTGCAGCTTTTTTACAAATACAGAAGTGACAAAAAGTACACTGAAAAGCCTCTGAAAGACTCCCAGTTTCCAGTCTGACATTGAAGGAACTTGGATGAGGTCACTCTGTCCTAAGAAGTAAAGTTTCAGTTGGCTATTCTGAGACTTTTTCCTCTCCATATACATTTTAGAATCTGTTGTTATTCACAAAATAACTCACTAGGGTTTTTATTGGAATTGTGTTTAATCTATAAAGCAAACTAGGAAGAACTGACATCTTGATAATATTGAGTACACCTATCCATGAACATGGAATGTCTTATTATTTATTTAGTTATTTGGTTATTTCATCAGAGTTCTTATGTGTGGACATAAGTACCTGTACACAAATGTACTTTTACATGTGGGCATAAGTAACTATACACAAGTGTTTTGTTTGTTTGCTTGTTTGTTTTTGAGATGGAGTCTCAATTTGTTGCACAGGCTGGAGTGCAGTGACACAATCTCAGCTTGCTGCAACCTCCGCCTTCTGGGTTCAAGTGATTCTCCTCCCTCAGCCTCCCAAGTAGCTGGGATTATAGGTGCCTGCCACCACACCCAGCTAATTTTTGTATTTTTGGTAGAGACAGGGTTTCACCATGTTGGCCAGGATGGTCTTAATCTCTTGACCTCGTGATCTGTCTACCTCGATCTCCCAAAGTGCGGGGATTACAGGCATGCATCACCACTCCCAGCCCCATACACAAGTGTTTATAGCAGCTTTATTCATAATTGTCAAAACTTGAAAGCAACCAAGATGTCCTTCAGTAGATGAATGAATAAGCAAACTGAGGTACAATGGAATATTATTCAGCTCTTAAAAATAAGGCCATAAAGCTATGATAAGTCATGGAGGAAACTTAAATCCATATTACTAAATGAAACAAGCCAATCTAAGAAGACTATATTCAGTATGATTCCAAGTATATGGCATTCTGGAAAAGGCAAAACTCTGGAGCCAGTAAAAGAATCCATGGTTGCCAGGTTGAGGGTAGGGAAAGATGAACAGGCAAAACACAGAAGATTTTTAGGGTCGTAGAGCTACTTCGTATATTATAATCATGGACACGAGTCATTCATTTGTCAAAACTCATAGAATGTACAACACCAAAACTCATAGAATGTACAACACCAAGAGTTCGGCCAGCCCTGCATGAATTAAACTTTTCTCTATTGCAATTTCCTTGTCTTAATAAATTAGTTGTAGCTGGGCAGTGGGCAAAATTAACCCATTGGGTGTTTATGCTACCTTTTCTCCCTCTCTGTCTCTTTCTCCTTCTTTTTCCTCCACTTCCTCCTCCCTCTCTTGTTTTGTGTTCCTTCTTTTGGAAGACACATCTTTTATTTATTTTCTTATTGTAGGCTTCATGAAATACCTACCCTTCTTGTAATATCTGAAAACTGGCAATCTCCTCAGTATCACCTGAACTGGTCTTCATATCTCTTAATACTCCAATGTCCTGCAACCAGTGCTGCTAAATTCTCAAAACTATCACCTTGAGCCTATTATACATTTTTAAGGGTAACTCTCAGATAACGGAAACTATGTTAGGTGGTTCTTGCATTGCTATAAAGAAGTACCTCAGACTAGGTAATTTATAAAGAAAAAGGTTTAATTGCCTCATGGTTCTGCAAGCTTTACAGGAAGCAGCATGGTGCTGGCATCTGCTAAGCTTCTAGGGAGACCTCAGGAAACTTACAATCATGGTGGAAGGCAAACCTGGAGGGAGTGGACATATCACATGGCAAAAGCAGGAACAAGAAAGAGAGAAGGTGGGGGTGGTGGATGCCACACATTTTTAAACAACCAGATCTCATGTGAACTCAAGGCAAGATCTCACTTATCACCAAAGGGATATCCCAAGCCATTCATGAGGGATCTGCCTGCATGACCCAAACACCTCCCACCCAGCCCTACCTCCAACACTGGAGATTACATCTCAACATGAGATTTGGTTGGGGACAAATATCCAAACTATATCACAAACTCTACAAACTTCCTTAGTTTTCTGAACTTAGTCACGTTTATAGATACATTGAGGATAGTCCAATTGCTTTTTGTTGAGAGACAATTCTCCATTAAACTCTTATGTTATTCCACATTCAGGCAAAACAGCCAATTTGCTCTACAACTACCTTTTTAGGAAGGCTTTTATAAACAGAGAGCCAGGGAAAGATGGAGACTTCCTCTGAAGAAAATTTATACACTTTAATTTACTTCCATGGATGGAGAAATCTTTCTTCCAAGAAACATTGCAGAAAAATAATTTAGAGACATTTCTCTCCCCTTCTAGGAGGGGATTTGCATTGTTATGCATTTGATTACATAATACTCTCATAATGAATTTTTGTTGTTGCTTTATCTTGTTTATATTTTCCAATTTACTTTATCTTTTCTGAGCTTCAGTCTCCTATGTGTAGATTTCTAATAATACTAGAATCTGTATTTTTGGATTGTGTGAAAGATTGAGTCATTATGGCTATTAATAGTAATTAATGTATTACTATAATTGAAATATATTAATTCATACACTAAAATTACTGACTTTTTTGCATTAATTGGATTTGATTACAGATATTTAAAAGCTTAATTTTTAACTCTAAATTACAAATTTGTGATAGTATGTTTTACAGAAATAAATACTTCAATAAAATTAAAATGTTTCCCACATTAAAAAAAAATGTAAAATATAATTATCTTCCTATTTGTTGCAAAGTTTATGAAGCTGCTTGTTTTTCTTCTACTTTTCATTAAATTTCTACAATTGCTAACATGTCTTTCAGTTTATGATATGTATATGCTGATCATGATTTTCCCAAAAATCTGCCATCTTCAAGTTTGGAGGAAGATTCTGATCCTATTATTATCTAAGAGGTTTTGCTTGTCATATGTTGGTCTAGTTGATCCAAGCAGAAGATTGCTTTTAATTACTATTATGGGGGGGTCTTCTTTTGTAAGAGAGACAATGGAAGCAATTATAAAACATCTGGAGAAAACAAAAATATAGGAATAAGACATAGGGAATGCATGCAAATGTGGAAGGTCAGTTTGAAGGACAGGGGCCCTTGTCTAGGTCATACATAGAGCTATGGGATTCGCTGAATATGTGTCATATTATCAACTTGAAAAATAATAGCAGATTTGTTTATTGGAACAATGAAAGATGAAATTGAAATGGGAAAAGGAAAAGGGTAAAGAAAAACATAGGTTTTTTAATGACTGTAATTACAAACCTGAGATGAGTGGGAGATTGCTATTGGGGAGAAAAAATAAAGGTCACAGTAGTCATGAGCCAGTTGGAAGCACCTAGACAAACATACCACACTGAAATCCAAATCAAGAACTTTCCATAATAACAAGAACAGCAATCATTTCATTCAGAATGAATAGCAAAAAGAAAAATTATGACTGAATATATAGTAAGAGGATATCTGAAATTGGAAGAGCTTTATGAAAGAATTGATGCAGGAATTTTCTTAGTCCCTTTGCTGGACTCATGGCAGGGGCACCTCCTCTACTCGGCCCACTGCACTCCAACCCTTGAGGGAGGGAACATGAGAGTGAGTCAGTGCAGGATCTGGCTGGCTGCACAGGGTGCCAACACAGGAACAAGCTCCGTGTAGGGCCCTTAGCCGGACCAGGCATGTCACCTCAAGGGGAATGTGGCAGTGCCCATGTGAGGGTGCCTGTGACCCTCATTTGGCTCTTTACCTCAGCCCATGGGGCAGTTGCCCTCCACCAATGAGGGCAAAGGGCTGGTGTGACAGCCTTTCTGGGTACCCACACTCAGTGGGTCCTGAGCTCTTGTCCACATCCAAGAATATTGAAGTCACATAGATGGTTGAAAGAAGGTGAAGGTAGAGAATTTTACTGACCAATGAAAATGGCTCTCAGAGGAGGGGGAGCTACAGAAGGGACAGGAAGGGTATATTGGTCATCTTCCAAAAAATCAGGTTGTGTTTTCCCAAAGTCAGTTCATTTCCCCCTCTATTGACTGAGTCTGGAGTCTTTATAGGCACAGGATGGGGTGTGTATGCTGATTGATTTGTGAGTATGTAACAAAGGTTAAAGTGAAAACACCACTCAAAGACTCAAAGGTGGGCACAATAGCATAGAAAACCAATTAGGAAAGGGTAGGTGTACATAAAATAGGTGAAGGGTGGGGATCAATCAGAGGAAAGCACACCAAACAATAGGACAAGTTCTCAATCTAATCCCAGGATTTAGCTTGTAGCTTGGCTTTCAAGTTTAAACTGTCTTCAGCTTGGAGGTGAGGTTTCACCAGATACCCACCCCTATCTGCCTGGGCATTTGATTGTCTCCTGTCACTATCAGGATGACCAATTATAAAGAAATTAGGCTATAGTGAAGTAAAAGTCTTAATAAAAAGACTAGAATGATTTTCTTATCCCTTAGATAGCTCATATTTTGCATTAACTCATGATGTTTCTTCTTTTTTCTTTTGGGCAATATTAAACACCTACAAAGTAATATTACCCAAAAGAAAATGGACTGTGGGCTCTCAGTTTTGCTTAGTCTCTATGTGGGCCTGGAAATTCTAGTAGATCTGTTTGCTCAAAAGGGTTTCCTATCTGTCATTCATCATGAGTCTCTCCTATTTTGGAGAAATACTTAAAAGTCATGGATATTTTCATGCTGTCAATATCTAGGATTCATTTGGCCTAAGAAAAGCTGAAAGCTGTGTAGTTTGACAAAAGACATGCCAAGAAAGTTAAATATATCTAGTTCTCCTTTTCCCATGTTTGACATTTCCGTGGAGGAAGGGAGACAAGGAAAGAAGTTGCAAATATATTAGGCTTCTTTCTGTTTTTCTCTGCCTGATATACTCCATGGAATTGATCTTGTGTGTACATTTAGGGAAAAAGTCTTTACATGATTACAATAAGCCAGATCTCCCTTCTTCCTTTTTTGCCTCCTCACTCTCCCTCACTGAGAACCCCTGATTTAAAGGCAGGGAAGTGGCTTTAAAAATGTACACCCTTTGGGATTCAGCCCTGTTGCTGCATGTGTCAATAGTTCATTCTTTTGATTACTGTGTAATATTCCACTGTGTTGATATGTCATAATTTGTTTATCCATGCACATACTGATGGACATCTGAGTTGTTTCAAGTTTGGGGCTACTACAAATAAAGCTGCTATGAATATCCATGTGAAAGTATTGGCATGGACATGTTTTCACTTATCTTGAGTAAATGCCCTGGAGTGGAGTGACTGGGTCATATGACAGGTGTATCTAACTTTTGAAGAAATGGTCAAACTGTTTTCCAAAGTGGCTGTACCATTTTACATTCCCACACCCATGTATGAAAATTTCAGTTGCTTCACCCTGCCAACACATGGTTTGGTCATCAACCTTTTACGTTTTATTAATTCAAATAAGTATATATTAGTACCATTGTAGTTTTAGTTTTCATTTGCCTAATGACTACAAACATTGAAATTTTCATCTGCTCATTCACCATTCTTATACCTTCTACAAATGGTGTGAGTCTACTTAAAAATTCTTGTAAAGAAAGTGGTAATGACTGAAATCAAGTTAGTGATTGCGTTGGGACAAAGTAGAAGAAGGGACGAGTTGCAAGGGGAACAAGGAAACTTTTCAGGGTTATGGAAATTCTTGTTATCCTCATTAAGGTGAGGGTTATACAGACATACACAGATGTCACAACAAATTAAATTATATACTTTAAATATATGCAACTTATTGTATTACAATTCAGTTATACCTCAACTAAATTATAAAAAATCCAAAAACTTTATTAGAAGTAAACCAAAAGTAAAATTGTAAGCCTCCCAACCAACTGAACAGACTCCTCCTCACAGCCAAAGGTATTCTAAAGTTAATTTGAAAAACTAGTTCAGGCTGTGATGGGAAGTGAGGGTCTGACATGCCTCATTATACTCTTCTCCCTTTGGAATTCAAGCACATTTGACCAACATTAACATGTAAACAGAGACCTTAAGTCTGGTAAGAAACATTCCCTTCTATGGATTCTATCTGCATAATGGGAACCTTCGTCTCCACAACCTCGTATCTCAACCCGGACATTCCTTCCTATTGATTTTAGACAATAACTTAACTCTTTCAACCAATTGCCAATTAGAAAATTCTTGAATCCACCTATGACCTGGAAGTCCTTGCTTCTAGTTGTCTTGCATTCCTGGACTGAACCAATATACATCTTACATGTATTAACTGATATCTCATATCTCCCTACAATGTGTAAAACCAAGCTGTAGCCCAATCACCTTGAGCACATCTCCTGAGGCTGTGTCACTGGTGCCAGGTGAGGTGTCAGAGCCTCAGCAACAGAAAGTGGTTACCTCATAGGTAGTAAGAAGTATTTACCAACAATGTTACCAGCAGTGAATCCATACAGGTCTGCAGCAACCTCAATTCTTGCCTCCTCAGAAGAAAGAATTTGACTGAGGGGCATAAGACAGAGAAAGAGACTGAGGTGAGTTTTAGAAGAGGAGTGAAAGTTTATTAAAAAGTTTAGAGCAGGAATGAAAGTACACTTGAAAGAGGGCCATGCAGGTGACTTGAGAGAGTCAAGGGCCCTGTATGACCTTTGACTTGGGTTTTATATGTTGGCATACATCTGGGGTCATGTGTCCCTTCCCCCTGATTCTTCCCTTAGGGTGGGCTGTCCACATGTACAGTGTCCTGCCAGTACTTGGGAGAGGAGCATGCACAACGTGTTTAGTGAAACTACATGCATGCTCATTTGAGGCGTTCTTCCCTTACCAGCTGAATATCCCTAGAAGGCCATACACCATTTAAACTCCACCATTTTGCCTCTTAATGTGCATACTTGGACCCACTTACCCAACTCCTAAGATCTTATCGGGAAGTTGCTGATCCCCAGTTTCAGGTTTTTTGTATTAATTGGGAGACTGCCTTTTCCTGGTGCTGGCTGTGACCAGTTATTATTTTAGAGAGACAGTTAACAACCACTTCACCATCACCTGATGGTCACCTGACATTCCTGGTGGGGGGTGGGGAGCTCCCTCTCCTGCCATGCTCATGTGTGACTAGCTACCTACTCTAACAATAATATACATAAAACTCATGTTTGGTTACCAAACTAAAGGAAGTCATAATTTATTTTGAAATGGTTGCCACAGGGCCAGCCAACTAAAGTGGCCCTGCAAAGCAGTCTTTTGTGGCAGAAATTTGCATCTGCAGAGAATCTCCATTAATTCAGCTAATCTTTCCTAGATCCCTTTCTAGGCCCTTTCCTGGATCTAGGATAGATTAGCCAAGAATGGGACACCTTTAGTGTTCCAAAAAGAGACACCACCTAATCTTTCTGAGGGCTGCTATCTCTGAGGTTTTGTCCGAAGCATGTGAATCAGAGCAACTCCATCTTGAATAGCAGCTGGGTAAAATGAGGCTAAGACCTACTGGGCTGCATTCCCAGAGAGTTAAGGCATTCTAAGTCACACGATGAGATAGGAGGTCAGCACTATATACAGGTCACAAAGACCTTGATGATAAAACAAGTTGCAGTAAAGAAGTTGGCCAAAACGCGCCAAAACCCAGATGGCCAGGAGAGTGACCTCTGGTCATCCTTACTGCTACACTCCCACCAGCACCATGGGAGTTTACAAATGCCATGGCAACATCAGGAAGTTACCCTATATGGTCTAAAAAGAGGAGGCATGAATAATCCACCCCTTGTTTAGCATGTCATCAAGAAATAACCATAAAAAATGGGCAACCAACAGCCTTTGGGGCTGCTTTGTCTGTGGAGTAGCCATTCTTTTACTCCTTTACTTTCTTAATAAACTTCCTTTCACTTTACAGACTTGGCCTAACTTCTTTCTTGTGTGAGATCCAAGAACCCTCTCTTGGGGTCTGGATCGGACCTCTTTCCCCTAACAGTTTCATCGACATAACAAGACCACCTTTGCCAGGCAAGCCTCCTATTTTGCCTCTCCCATCACCTATCTTGCCACAAAATCCTGATTTAACAGCATAATCTGTTTCTTCCCATGCTCTGAACCAACTGTCTTTCTACAACCTCAAGATGGTATATAAGCTTCAGTACCTTAGTGGGGGTTGAGTGTTCATTCTGAAGGCTCCTCTGTATACATGTCAAATAAACGTGTCGCCTTTTCTCCTATTAATCTGCCTCATGTCAGATTTTTGAACCTCCAGAGGGCCAAAGGCCTTGACACCTACACAACAAAGCTTACTTCTTATGGTTAATTTTGAGCGTTCTAAAGCTAGAACTAGTGTATTTAATTTTAAAATGTTGTGTTCATTGAGTAAAAAAATCTAAGATTGCCCAGAAACATAATATTTACCTTTAACCAAAAAGCTTAGTCACTAGATGATTTGAATTTCTCTTCCATTTTTACATTTCTGGCCTGCGTCTTCAGCAACAACCATGATTTTTCTTCTGTTTGGTAATAATTATCCCTTCAACACCCCAAAATTATTTTTGAAACAAAGTATTTAATGTAATAGCAGTGTTATGAACCAAATTCATAAAATCACAAACATAGGATGTAGCATACTTATAACAAAAACTCGGCATGGCCCAGTAGCCTTCTAACAAAAAAAATAAAATAAAAATGAAACCTTCATTTTGTAGTATTATTATGTCCTTTTTAATTCGATCAATGACAAATAGTACTTTCTTATTTATACTCCAAAGTTTTAAATGCTGAAATATCTTTTATGCATCAATGTCCAAGCACTGATTTGACAATATTTTTCTCATTACTCTGAATTTTAAGAATTATGTTTGATATCAGGTTACAATTTATTTGCTCTTTACATTAATCTATAATCAAGAGTATTTCTAGGAAGCTCTCTTACGATTCTCAAATAGGAGTGACAAAATAGCTCTTTTAACTAATGCATATATAATCCAATAAAGGGTAAATCTATAATCTACGTACTTCATTAAAAGCTTTCTGAAGGCAGGACCCAATTATCAGAGGTTCGGTTTCTTCACTACTTATAGTGGAATCTTCAAAAGGTTTTCTTTGTCTTGTATTATTCGCAACAGAGTAAATGGTTGCATAGGTGGTTGTGTGCTGCTCCCTACTGGAGAATAGCAAAGCCATGAATTCACTGGTAAGGCAACAATGAGCCTTAGTATCATTGTTTTCCCAGCTCTGTTCAAGGTAGAAATTTAGGGCTCAGATATATTTAAGCTTTCATATTTTATGTCCACCCTAGACTATGTTTCTAAGTAATAAAATAGGTTACAAATCTAGTCCACAAACATATGCCACACTCACTCTGAATGTCAGCAGATGATGTCCTCTTTTATTGTATTTATTTATTTTTTTTGAGATGGGCTCTCACTGTCACCCAGGCTGGAGTGCAGTGGCATGATCTTGGCTTGCTGCAGCCTCGAGCCCTGGAGCTCAAGCAATTCTCCCATCTTTGCCTCCCTCGTAGTTGAACTACAGGCATATGCCATTACGCCTGGCTAATTTTTGTTATTTTTGTAGAGACAAATTTTTGCCGTGTTGGCCAGGCTGGTCTCAAACTCTTAGGCTCAAGTGATCCTCCCACCTTAGCCTCCCAAAATGCTGGGAGCCACTGCCCCCGGCTGATGTTCTCTTTTAATTTATGAAAAAGATTGAGGCCAACATAACAGAAGGACATGGATAATGGTTGAAAGCAGAGTTAGACAGGTTTGGTTTTACATCGTACCTTGATTGTCCTGTGATATTAGGTAAGTTGCCTAAACATTAAGCCTTACGTTTTATCATCTATAAAATGTCAGTTATCCCATGAAATCTTAATTATCTCATAAGATTGTTGTGATCATTAAATTCCATGCAGAAAGCACTTACCATGGTTCCTGGAATATAATACATGCTTAATAGGTGTCAAAGTAATAATGAAAATTCAATTCGCTACTCGGTATTTTCTGCAACCCAAACCAAAATTTCTCCAAAGGCAACTTCCCTCCCTACCTCAGTGTATACCTATGAGAATGGTGTCAGGTTCTCTTGAAGGGTCCACCCACACTTGTGTTCTTCGTCTTAAGCTCTATCACATCACCTGCTCCTTTTCTCTATTAATGATTCCCTCTTTTAAACTTCTTTTCCTATGTACCGAATTTTCCTCCCTGAGCACAAACAAACATGCTTTTCTGTTTTGAGATGTAGCCCTATCACAGCCTTTTTTTTGCGAAACCAAAGTTTCTAAATATGAGTCTGCCCTGGCCCCTTTCCTGACTCTCACTCCTTGTTACATAGTACTACTTTTCTCACCCTACCCAAACTCTTATTTTCAAGGTCACCAATGTTTGGTCTCCTTTTTGCCACACTTAATATCCAAGTCTCTATTCTTGCTCTCCGTGAGCTATTTGCAGCCTCGACTTGGTTTTCTTCAGTTTCAGAACACAGCTCTCTTTTCCTCCCTTCTTAAATTTCCCCTTCACATTGACTGCTTCAAAATGGACATACCCTTGAATCATCATGTTGCCTCTTTCCATTTTGTTCATTTTGTTTTGTTTCTGATCTTATCTTTATTTTTATCTTATCACTCATTGCCCCTCTGTGAATGAGTCTCATATCCACCATTCTCAGCCACATTTCAGCATGTGTTCTAAAGTCCGATGGCCGTCTTTATTTAGAGAGCTCAGTGATATCTTTTCCCCAAACCGTCTCCTGCTCTTAATTTCCTTATTTTTTACCTTTTATACCTTACTCAGGCTAATGTTCCTAGATTGATCCTGATTTATTTCACCTTCCTATTCCCTATCATCAAGCTTGTCAAAAGTCTTAAATCTCCAAAAATGTTTTCTTTTCAAAATCAACTATTCTTTTGTTTCTATTCCCAGAGCTTCAGTTCTAGTTAGGGCTCTTATCACATGACCCCAAACAATAATTGTCTCCTACCTGAACCCCCTGAAGCTACATCCTTTACATTCAAAGTGGTTCAAACACTTTCGTAAGTTCTGCCTTTCTAATCCAGTGCTTTCTGTATTCCTCCTTTGCTGAACAACTTTCACATTGATGTCGTTTCAGAGTTTTATAGAGTCAAAAGGAAATAAAGTTTGGAAAGTAAATTAGGAATCACATATTCCAACCTAGTCATTTGATTAATGAGAAAATTTAAACCTAGGCAATTTACGCGGTTTACCAGAGGTTGCAAAGTTAGTAGCAAACTAGAATTTAGGCCTCAGATGGCCTCAATTGATTTTTCTGTACAATTGTATAATTTGCTGTCAAAAGATTAATACTAATTCCTCAAACTAGTATAAGACCTTTTGTAATCCGGGTTCTGTCAAATGCTCCACACATGGTGTTCAGACAATCGGGTTTATTCATTGTTTCTTAAGCACATCTGTGCAAGGCTGTCTCTGTGTTTTTGCTCAGGAGATATATATTTATATATATATGAAATTATCTCTTTTCTAACTCTTACCTTTACTGTAACAGTTTCACATACACCTTCCGTTAAGACTTCCCATTAATTCCAAATCTGTTAATTATTTTCTCTGAGTTATTGTAGTAATAATTGTGTTTTCCTTAAATTTGGCACACATGATTTGTGTTTTTATATCTATTAAGAAAATTGATGCTTTTTCCATAGTAACTCATTCTTCTCCCTTCTTATTGTACAGCAACCTTGTGGTTTCAGAGATTGTTTTTAGTTTCAATGACAGGTACTATCCAAGACTCTGACATGGAAGGCTAAAACTTAGAATTATAGGATTCTCCTTCTTCTAAAAGTCATAAACCTTGGATGAGGTCCACACCACTGCCACATAAGAACAAGCAAAGTGAAGAAAGTCAAGGGAAGCAGAGGCAAGACTTGCCAATTAGGTTATCCTTATCCTCCCTACCTTAGGATGTGACATTGTGATATACTTATTTTTTATTTAACTCAAAGTGATTTGGATGTGTGGCTACTCGTAGAGTAAAGCAGACTGATGGAAATAATGCTTCTGCTGTCTGTTTCAACAAGACTTTTACATCTGTGGGAGATGTCATCGGTCTCATGTACCTTTTTATCCTAAGTGCCAAACACAAAGCATTGCCCATAATGGGAATTCAATAAAATTTATTGTAATTTGCATAGGTTTACATGCTATGCTTTATTATTCCTATATTTCCATATTTCTTGGTACCGTCTAGAAATGCTTCTGAACATGTCCACCTAGCACTTGCCAGATCCCATTAGACTCAGACCAAATGTGTGTATATGTTTATGTGTACGTTTATATACTGATACTTAGTAGATAAGCTCCTAGTTATTTTTAGAGAATAACTATTGCAATGTCTAATACATTCAAATCCTGGGATTCCCTGGGAATCTGTACAACTATAAAATAAATGGAAACCTTTGTGAGATTGGTATTAGAGAAATATTTGACTGCTCCTTGTCGCTACTTCTCTCTGTATGCCTATATTTACTTTAACCCCAGACTTCTCTCTCTGGGCAACATCTGTGAAGTGCTTATACCCAAATTCATAGATCTGACATGCACCATAATCATTTTATACATTAAAACATATTTGTTCTATGCCATCCAATGACTTCGTTTCTTCAAAAATGTTCAAGATGGAAAATAAGTAACATATGCTAATAATATCTTAATAGAGCAGAGAAAGAAAACATAACATATTAATCAGAGCTCTCCTCCACCTTCTAAAAGATACTTGTGTTGGCCAGGCATGGGGGCTCACACCTGTAATTCAGCACTTTGGGAGGCTGAGGTGGGCAGATCACCTGAGGTCAGGAGTTTGAGACCAACCTGACCAACATGGTGAAAGTCCCTCTCTAGTAAAAATACAAAAGTTAGCCAGGGGTGGTGGCAGGTGCCTGTAATCCTAGCTACTAGGGAGGCTGAGTCAGGAAAATCATTTGAACCCTGGAGGCGGAGGTTGCAGTGAGCCAAAATCACACCACTGCACTCCAGCCTGGGTGAGAGAGTGAGACCTCATCTCAAAAAAATAAAATATTTGTGTTATTATTGTGCATATTAATATAGAAAGTGACATTGCAAGTGAACTTTTCAGAGCAAGTTGGATATTAGATTAAAACATTAGAAGATTTTTAGTAGTATCCACATTTATTTTATCATCCAACACATATTTTGTATCTCTTGTCCTTCTTACCAGAACCTTGATGTCTTGTGTGAAACCACGTCTCCCTCAATCTTAAATCGTGTGGTATATTAGACAGGACTCTTTAGAGAAACAGGTCAGGAGGATGGATATATATCCAGAGATATTTATTTTAAGAAATTGGTTTATATGAGTGTGGGACCTGGCAAGTAGAAAATCTGCGAGTAGGCTGGTAGGCTGAAAAGTCTGAGAGTCAGTGTTGCAGTCTTGAGTCCAAAGGCTGGAAACTCACACAGAATTCCTTCCTATTTGGGCAACCTCGGTCTTTGCTCTTAAAGCCTTCAACTGATTACATGAGACCCATTCATAGTATGAAGGGCAATCCGCTTTACTCAAAGTCAACCGATTAACATGTTCATCACATCTAACAAGTACAATATAGAAACATTTAGACTTTTGTTTGACCAGAGCCTAGCTAGGTTGACACGTAAAAGTAACCATCATGTGAGCTTGGTATAGAATGGACTCGCCAGTTGATTCCAAGAGTCAAGTTGTGACTTGATCCTGTAACAATAACGTCACTACATCCTTCCTGGGAATTAAACATAGAGTTACTATATGATGCAGCAATTCCACTCCTATTTACATACTCAAGAGAACAGAAAACACAAAAACGTGTGCATAAATGTTTACAGCAGCAACACAATCTAATATTAAAACATTTTCTTCCCTGCTTAAAGAAAACCTACACTGATCAGCAGTCAATCAGCATTATCACCCACTCCCATCTTCCAGCAGGATCAATTGTAAATCTGCATTCTGTCTCCATAGATTTGCCTATTGTGGAGATAGGTAGCTGTTTACAGCAGCATTATTCCCAGTAGCCAAAAAGTAGAAGCAATGCAAATGTCCATCAACTGATGAATGGAGCAGTAAAATGTGGCACATCCATACAATGAAGTATTATTTAACAATGAAAAGAAATGGCATATTGGTACATGGAATGACTTTTGTGTTCAATGTATGAACCTTGAAAAACATTATGGTAAATAAAGAAGCCAATCACAAAAGGCCACATATTGTATGATTCATATACATAAAATATCCACAATAGGCAAATCTATGGAGATAGAATGCAGATTAACAATTGATCTTGTTGGACAATAGGAGTGTGTGATAATGCTGATTGACTGCTAATCCATGCAAGGTTTCTTTTAGCAGTAAAGAAATTGTTCTAAAATTAGATTGTGATGATGGTTGTGAAAGCATGAATATATGAAAAAATACTGCATACTTTTTAATTTAATTTGATTTGATTTGATTTTGAGACAGGGTCTCACTCTGTTGCCCAGGCTAGAGTGCAGTGGCATGAACTTGGCTCACTGCAACCTCAACCTCCTGGGCTCGAGCTATCCTCCCACCTCAGTTTCCTGAGTATCTGGGAGTGTAGGTACACAACATCACACCTGATTTATTTTTAAATTTTTTGTAGGGTCTCACTGTGTTGCCTAGGCTGGTCTTGAACCCCTGACCTCAGATGATTCTCCTGCCTCAGCCTCCCTAAGTGTTGAGATTACAGGCATGAGCCACCAGGCTCGGCTTGCTATGGTGCACTTTAAATGGGTGAATTATATGGTATGTGAATTATATCTTAATACAAATATCAAAATAAAATTAAACACACTTAAATAAATCCACTAAGCATTCAAATAACCTTTTCGAAAATTGTTTTTTCTTAAAGCATTTTCATTTTGAAAGTATAACACTCTGGTTTAACTCCATTTTCATTTCTAAATTATCAGTTTAGACTTTCACATCTTCCTTTTTTTTTTTTTTTTCTGAAAACTATTCTTGGCACATTCTTGTTTTACAGAAGTCCCGTATGATGTTGCATTTTACTAAATAAGGTTAATTAATACATCACACTCAGGAAATTTGTATGGTAGTAGAACCATTCTCTTTATTATTATACTTTAAGTTTTGGGATACATGTGCAGAACGTGCAGCTTTGTTACATAGGTATACAAGTGCCATGGTGGTTTGCTGCACCCATCAACCTGTCATCTACATTAGGTATTTCTCCTAATGCTATCCTTCCCCTAGCCCCCACCCCTCAACAGGCCCTGGTGTGTGATGTTCCCCTCTCTGGGTCCATGTGTTCTCATTTTTCAACTCCCACTTATAAGTGAGAACATGCAGTGTTTGGTTTTCTGTCCCCGTGACAGTTTGCTGAGAATTATGGTTTCCAGCTTCGTCCATGTCCCTGCAAAAGACCTGAACTCATCTTTTTTATGACTGCATAGTATTCCATGGTATATATATGCCACATTTTCTTCATCCAGTCTATTATTGATGGGCATTTGGGTTGGTTCCAAGTTTTTGCTATTGTGTAATTTATAGATTCACTGCTATCCCCAACAAGGTACCCTTGACTTCCTTCACAGAATTAGAAAAAACTACTTTAAATTTCAAACGGAACCTGTGTTTTATATATTTACTTCTTGTCTAGTTAATTTGGCACTGTCAGTTAATCCGGAATGTAGAGAACCTAGAGAGAGAATTCTGCCCTTATTTACTTTTTTCTAAAAGAAGCATAGACTAAAGAAATTTCATAGAATACCAGATCTACTTTATACTTTAATGTGAAACAGTGCATGCTTCTTTTTAAACCTGCAGGCCAGGTGTGGTGGGTCATACCTGTAATCCCAGCACTTTGGGAGACTGAGTCGGGTGGATCACTTGAGGTCAGGAGTTTGAAATGAGCGTGGCCAACATGGTGAAACACCGTTTCTACTAAAAATACAAAAATTAACTGGGCGTGATGGTGTGCACCTGTAATGCCAGTTTTTTGGGAGGCTGAGGCATGAGAATTGCTTGAACCTTGGAGGCAGAGATTGCAGTGAGCCAAGATCGCACCACTGCACTCCAGCTTGGGTGACAGAGCGAGACTCCATCTCAAAAAACAAACAAACAAACAAACAAACTGCAGTGACAACTCAAAGCCTGTAACATTAAATTTTCTTTATTGGAAATTTTCTATCCTAATCCGCAAATGGAAAATATGAAGTGTTAGATGTTTGTGATCATGTACATATGACAGAGTATCCATACATCTTCTAACAAGGTGATTTATTTACTTGTTGAGTAAAAGATGACACCAAGAACAGATTTACTTTTAGCTGTGGTTGCCAGTTATTCCATAGAAAACTTGTCCTCTAAGATAGCAATGTCACATTTTTTTAAATTTAATACTATATATGACCTTGGTTTCATCAAGCTTTTTATTCCCACAATACAATGAAGGTAAGTGACAGGAAAATGGGACTACTTTTTTCAAAGTGAATGATCTGTCAAATACACCGTGAAGCCACTCAAAGTCAAACTTAGCCTGTTTTTGCAGGCACTGCTAAAGTTACTTCAGCATCAATCAAGACAGCGGACAGAAATGAGTCATTTGTTTGGTTTTAGTAGCACATATTACTTTTTATAGGAAAACTCTAAGTATTGTTTTTGGTCAATAGGTCTTACTGAACTATTGAAAGTAATGAGGAAACATAGACCTTGAATTAGTCTATTCTGATCAGAGCTAAGGATGTTAACTCTCAATTTTGTGAAATACACATTCAAAGACAGAAATGCAGAGAAATTGGAAAGAAGAAAAAAAGATAAGCTTAGCAGATGGAGAATATCAGAATAATGCTTTTTTTTAAAAAAAAAAAAAGATAAGAACCTTATCATTGGAAATATGTGACATCTCAGAATAATAGGCCAGTTCTCTTTGTTCCCAGACATGGTTAGCAATGTTAACAGTTTCAATTTCCACTCCTTTTCATATGGATGAATAAGATTTTTAAAAGCATCTTTGTGTATTGCTAGCTAGTTCTTAAAGTTCTCATGTCTAGAGGCTTTTTTTTTCTCTTTCTTATTCAGAAATATGTTTCCTTTAGAAATTTAAGGACTAACTTATTTACAATAAGTTATAAAAAGTACTTCCATGGTTTTTAATTTTTTTCTTATGTTTTATCTCTCACAAAATTTCCCCACAAAATTTGCAGACCTTGGGTATGGCAAATATTGTTATATATAATTTATGAAGGGATTGAGGTTTATGAAACTTGAGTATCTTTGCCTATATAGTTTTTAAGCAAAACGATCAAGAAAAATATCAGTCATTTGACTCTAAACTTAAGTGTTCTTTCTAAGATTTTATTCTTATTTTTTTCTTAAAGTATCTTTTTCTCTTTTTTAAATCAGAAGGGTATTACATGCTTATTAAAATATTACTATAATACACAAATTTATAGTGTAAAATGTGAAGAACCCTGAATTCTTATATTCTAGTGCTAATCATTGTTAGAAGATTGGTGTCTATTCTTCCTTTTGTTTTCTTAGTACACACATATTAGGATATTTAACAAAATACAGTTACATAAGTGTCTTAGCTCAGGTTGCTGTAGTAAAATATCACAGACAACAGAAATGTATTTCTCACAGTTTTGGAGCCTGTAAAGTCAAAAATCAAGGTGCCAACAAGGTGGGCTTCATTCTAAGGCCTCTTCTCTTGACTTGTAGGCAGCTTCTATCTTACTGTGTGCTCACGTGACATCCTTGTGACTGTATAGAGAGAGAAAGAAAGACAGCAAGCTCTTGGTGTCTCTTCTTGTAAAGACTCATCGGTAATGAGGGTCCTACCCTCATGAGTTTATCTAAACCTAATTACCTACCAAAGACCCCATCTCCACATTCAACTGTTTTGGAGGTTAAGACTTCAACATATAAATTGGAGTTGGCGGAACAAACATTCAGTCCATAACAATAGCATATACTTTACTGCAAACTATTTTTATAAAGTATATTTGTAAAATATTCTCTGTTTAGTATAAAAGTAATATATCATTAATTGAATATCCACCCACTAGCTCACCATATAGACTCAGTAAAACAGTTCATTTATTGAAATATTGATGGGCCAGGCACAGTGGCTCATGCCTGTAATCCCAGCACTTTGGGAGGCCGAGGCCGGCAGATTGCCTCAGCTCAGGAGTTCGAGACCACCCTGGGCAACATGGTGAAACCTCGTCTCTACTAAAGTACAAAAAAATTAGCTGGGTGTGGTGGCGGGTGCCTGTAGTCCCAGCTACGTGGGAGGCTGAGGCAGGAAAATTGCTTGAACTCAGAAAGTGGAGGTTGTAGTGAGCCAAGATTGTGCCATTGCACTCCAGCCTGGTTGACAGAGGGAGATCCTGTCTCCAAAAAAAAAAAAAAGAATTATTGATAAAACAACAACAAAAATGTTGTTACTTATATCATTATTCACTGGACTTGGCAGTTCTGGCAGTTCTTATAGATATAAATATATTAGCGGACATAAAAATTTAACAATTTAAATTTGAATTGAATGTTTCTTCAGAGAAATTCTATGAAGGAATGTCAATCTTGGACTTATATAAGTTAATCGTATAAAGAACTTTTATATCTATCATCTTATTTGATTCTTCCAAGGACTATGTAATCAGAGTAAACATATTTAAACCTATTTTTACATATTAGAAAATTAAAGCACAGAGAGTTAAAAATACTTGTCTAAAGTCACATTCAAGTAAGAAACAGAGTTAAAATTCAGGCCCAGTCATGGGTAATATACTTTACTTTCTTTGAGGCACTTACAAAAGCAAGAAAGAAACAGGTAGGCTTGTAAAGTAGAAACTGTACATTATTCACTTGCAACCTAGAGCTTTTGTTTCCAGAATTCTTTTCAGGCTGCTTCTATACCTGTTTGCCCAGTGTCACCTCTTCTCTCCAGGGCATCTTTCCCAATGCACTTTAAATTCACATATAGTAACTTTCCAATTTTGTGTCCATTTCCTTGGACTTGACACTCTCGACTGTGCCTTTATTCCTAGCAAAAGATTAACCTGGAGAACAAGAGATATCAGCAGGAAACATCTCACCTCTGCTGCGTACTAGAGTTTCTTCATAATTTAGTGGGGGGTGTTCAAAGATTAGAGATAAATATGTATATTAAATATCTGCATATTATAACCTTCAGTCAATAAAAGGTATACAAACATATATCTTTCCTAAAAGGGGGATAGTTTTGTTGATGGTTTTGTTTGTTTCATCTAAAGAGGTCGTTTAACCCTTGTTTATAGCTGTCCATTTAACAAAATAGAACTTGTTCTACCAAAAAGTCAAAAACAACCAATTGCTCTAATGAGCAAGAATTCAATTCTTTTTTTTTTTTTTTGCATACAATTTGCTTTTTATTGATTGTTACTTCATTTTATCCTTTTAACTTTCATGTAAAATATTATTCCTGCTTTTATTTTAATAGAGAAAAAAACAGATTAAAAATGTGCCCATGGACGTCAAACTGGTGCATTCAGTGGCAAAGCTGGAATTCAAATATCAGGACTCCTGCTCTGGGCTTCTTCTCCATGAAACTTGGAGGTAAGATGGAGGTCTTCTTCCACTTGGTTCCCTAAGCTCCTGACATCCTGGAAGTCTAAGGGTCGCTGGTGGGCCTAGTTTTGTTTTGTTTTGTTTTTTTGAGACGGAGTCTCGCTTTGTCGCCCAGGCTGGAGTGCAGTGGCGTGATCTCGGCTCACTGCAACCTCCGCCTCCCGGCTTCACGCCATTCTCCTGCCTCAGCCTCCCGAGTTGCTGGGACTACAGGTGTCCGCCACCACGCCTGGCTAATTTTTTGTATTTTTAGTAGAGATGGGATTTCACCGTGTTAGCCAGAATGGTCTCAATCTCCTGACCTCATGATCCGCCCTCCTCGGGGTCCCAAAGTGCTGGGATTACAGGCGTGAGCCACCGCGCCCAGCCGGGCTTGGATTCTTAGCTATCTTAGCTGCTTTATGAATGGGGACTTCGGGTTCCACCACTGTTCTGAGTGACTCTGCAGTCAGGTCTGGAAATTATAGCTACTCCTTAAAAGCCACTCCCCAGGGTGGGCTGAGGAGTTGGGCTAAAGGCCTAAATATACGACTTGTGCACCTGCTATAGGACAAAATCTCCCGTAAGCAAACGACTTAGACTTATGCCTTGAGGAGAGAGAGTAGGTGGGGTTGGGAGAGTACCTTGACATTGCTTCGGGAAGCTGTATTCCCTAACAAACAGGTCAAAGATTGAATCTGAATATTTTTCACTTTCCTAGAGTATCATGCATTGAATAAGTGTTCAATAACTACTAATTGAATTGAATTCATTCGACAAAATAAAAGAAAAAAGTATGGGTCCAGAAATTTTCTTAGGTTAAGGAGCAATCTTGAATTCACAGCTTAATCAATAATGATTTGCAGATTCATTATTCCCCAACTCTCGGTCGGTACTTCTGGCTGCTTATTTATTTATTTATTTATTTATACTTTAAGTTCTAGGGTATATGTAAACTAGTTCAACCATTGTGGAAAACAGTGCGGCGATTCCTTGGGGATCTAGAACTAGAAATACCATTTGACCCAGCCATCCCATTACTGGGTATGTACCCAAAGGATTATAAATCATGCTGCTATAAAGATACATGCACACGTATGTTTATTGCGGCACTATTCACAATAGCAAAGACTTGGAATCAACCCAAATGTCCATCAGTGACAGACTGGATTAAGAAAATGTGGCACATATACACCATGGAATACTATGCAGCCATAAAAAAGGATGAGTTAGTGTCCTTTGTAAGGACATGGATGCAGCTGGAAACCATCATTCTCAGCAAACTATCGCAAGAACAGAAAACCAAACACCACATGTTCTCACCCATAGGTGTGAATTGAACAATGAAATCACTTGGACACAGGAAGGGGAACATCACACACTGGGTCCTATTGTGGGGAGGGGGTGGGGGGAGGGATAGCATTAGGAGATACACCTAATGTAAATGACAAGATAATGGGTGCAGCACACCAACATGGCACATGTATACATATGTAAGAATTCAATTGTTATGACTTAGAAAGAAACTGGAGCAGGACAAGGATTTTACTAATAGTTTGTGTTGTCAAAAAGCACTAAAACTTTCATCAAGGAAGTAACCAAGATAGATCTGGTACCTAAAACATTACACTAATTAATACACAGAAAGGTGGAAAAATCACAGACCATATTTGACCAGGCACTAAAAAGTATATCCCAGGATTCAAGAATAGAATTTGGAAATAAAGTATATAAACACTTAGAAGTCATTAAATATGTTCCTTCTCCCCACAAATTTTTTTGCAATCCCAGACTTTTCAAAAATCTTTTTCTTACTTTCTCATATTGACTGAACTATTAATTGAATATTTATTAGGATTAACATGTCTTATTTTACAATGCAAATTTTTCTTAAAGTGATTGGAAGTGGGTGGGGTTATCAGTTATTCACACGTCTGGTATGAATTAGTATAATCTAATTGCTTTTCTTTACAATCCAGTTGACATCAGATTCAGTTTAAGACTGGGAATCTGAGCAGAGATCAAATATTTAGCACATGGTGCTTTGAAGGGAGCAGAGAAGTTGGTTGTGTGTGTGTGGGTTCTTGGTGCATCAGGAGGCTGTGGACAGTAAAAAGACATGGAGCACCAAGGCAGGGAGAGGAGAGTGTTATAAACAGAACTTGGCTACAGAAAAGCAGGATAAAGCCAAAGCCACTCTGTCCCCTCCTGATGTCTCTCTAGGGGACAGGTCCTTGGGGGGACAACTGAAGTGTAAAATAGGCATTTTCATCTACAATTCTTCATCTTCTATAGAACAACATTGAAGTTTCCCTATTACCAGTTCCTGGATCCCCACCTCTCATCCTTCAGACATCTGCTCATTCTGTGTCCCCAGCTAAACCCCAGAGCCTCTTCACCTGTGACTCAACCTACTATTCCTTCTGCTGTCTCTTTAGGTTTGACTCTTGTGTGGACAAAATAATGTAGGTATTAATAGCACACACAGACTCATTCTCCTACCTTCTCAAGGCTGTTTGCCATATCATTCTCCTCTGCTGAACTAAAAACAAAAGGAAGGCTAAATTTGGAATTCAGAAATTACTTAGCTGGCCTATTTATTCTTTATCCAGAAAAGGACATCACACCAGCATCAGGACCAAACAGACGAAAAGGTCATATCATAATAAAAACGTTCATTTGTTTGACTCACAGCGTTCATTATTTTAGTTCTTGAAGACTATTCTTGGTTTCTAAAACAGAATCATAAAAAAAAATTCCAAACTGAGATAGTTTATCTTGATGTGGGTAATCATTCGTTTATACTTCACTTTATACTAAAATGGAAATAATGTTTTTCTTTCCACTCCACTGTAAGAGTTTATAAAGATTTTTTTTTCTAAGTAGTTCCAAATGTTAACCTTTAAAATATAGACAGATACGTGTATTCAGATAGGTGTAAAGTAGTTTCTTCTTTCATGGAATTAGTAATTTCTACTATAAAGAATTATTTTGATCGCCATACTAAGGTCATGCCATTAACTTTGCGGATCCACACATCTCGGCAATATCCAAATTTATATCTTGATATGTTTTCTAAAATTTTTTAAAATTATATTGATTTATGACATCTTAATTTTTATAGTTTGTTTTTTTTTTTTTTTTGGTCACCCAGGCTGGAGTACATCTTGGTGCAATCTTGGCGATCTTGGCTCACTGCAACCTCTGCCTCCTGGGTTCAAACCATTCTCCTGCCTCAGCCTCCCAAGTAGCTGGGATTACAGGCGAATGTTACCATGTCTGGCTAATTTTTTTGTATTTTTAGTAGAGATGGGTTTTCACCATGTTGGCAAAGCTGGTCTTGGACTCCTGACCTCAAATGACCCGCCTGCCTCGGCAGCCCAAAGTACTGGGATTACAGGCATGAGCCACTATGCCCAACCCTATAGCTTTTTAATTTTACTAACTAGTTGTTTAATAATTATTACTTTCGTTTCCGTGTTTGGTTTTCTTGGTCTTGTTTATTTTCCATAGTTTTGTATTATAATCTGTACTCAATATTTTAAAATCTTTAATCCTTATTCTCATTGTACAATCCACCTGCTTTTATAATTGCAGCATGTATGAGAGGTGTTTTATGCAGTTTTTTACATGTTATAAATTTTTTACTTTTAGCATTTTATCTTTTATCTTATATGTAATTTTATCACTATTTTTTACTCCTAAATTTTTATTTTTCTGATTTCCAATTCTTTCACTTTTTTAAAAAAGTCACTTTTTAAAAATATACTAATTTATTTTGAACTATTTTATTTTTTCTCATTTTAATCCTTTCTTAACTGCATTCCATTTATTAATTTGTATCAATTTTTCATATTTTTGCCTGTTGTAGTACATTTCATAAATTGTGTTATGATGGTCACAATAATTATGGCCATCTGTTAGGCACATGGACAAAATCCACACCACAAATCAGTCTTAGGAAGCCTTCTCTGATACACCTGTCTCTGTAGCCACTCGTTTGACAATCTAGATAGATTTCCTATCCTTTCAAGGAATACTTAACCAAACAAGTCCCTAACTAACCCTTAAGAACAAGAGGTTATTTCTTATAGAGAAAATTATTCCCTTAATGCAGATTTTGGTAATATTTGGTATGGTATCAAATAGCAATATTTTTAATATATTGAATATATGATATCAAATAGCAATATTTTAAAATATATTCATTTCACTACATGATGAGCTTGTGTTTGTTGGCGTTTGTTTAATGCCTCTTCTGTGACATAATAAACACTGGCTTTGGGGAAAATGTGGTAACAATCTGCTTTGGCTAGGAAACCCATATCTAGATGATGAGGGACCAGGTGGTACTGATCCTCCCAAGAGACATTCACAGCAGGAAGCACAGGAAAGTACATGCATTTGCTGCCTACTGATGTATCCATTAGCAGTTTCACTCCCTTCCCTTTTCCATAGGTCCATGGAAGAATTCTCCTGGTGTATATCTGCCCCCCTCCTCTCCCTTTCATTTTAGTGGTCTAGGAGAAGTGGGAGAGATATGACATTATCTTGAAAAGAATCATTGGTTTATTTATTTCGTGGCTCTCAAAAATTTTGAGAATCTTTTATTGGGCCTGGACCCACTATAGAGATAGAATCTAAGAAAAGTGGAGATAGTTGATTTGCTCTGGAAATGTCCTGGGCTCCAAAGAGAGCTCTCCATCCTCTTTTGCTTTTTCTCCCTAAGTAGGGATATAAATAAGACATTTCAAAAATTGAAATTATGATTACTCTCAGAGAAGAAATTAGAAAGGCTCAATATGTAAGGAATAAGTTTAGCCTTTTTCAAGAGTTGTCGTAAGTGTTTGAGAACACCTCAAATTCAAACTAATCCTGAGTATAAGCTTAAGTATGCAAAACTGGAAAGTGATGGTAAATGAGGAAGCTCTTATCTAGGTAATTTTTTTTTCTCTGTTCAAAGTAAAAAAATCTGTTCATGAGAAAAAAAAAAGATCTAAACACCATCTGCAAAAAGGGAGACAAGAGTGAAAAATCTGGCAGCTTATCTCCAGTTATCCAGGGCAGCCTTGTCCCGTGGATATCAGCCTATAATTTACGTTGCAGACATATCTCCATGGCCAAGGTGCAGCACTGGGCACTGTGGTTTAATGAGACATTAAGACTATTTGATGAAATCCTTGTGTTCCCATATATGTGGTCAATTTCATCATCTGTGAAATGGGAAAAATAACAGTATCTACTTCATAGTGTTAAGTTTAAAACATATCATGTAATTATGTTTCTTAGAACATAGTAAATACTCAATAAATATGATGCATCTTTGTTATTATTATACAATTATTGAACTTAAGGATTTGTAACCACTGTTACAAATATTTCAAGATTCTTACAGACACACATAAAATAACCATAATATTTTAAAACTTTTGTTAAATAGAGCAGTGACATTATCGAAGATATTTTTTATCCTATAATTATAAGGAAAAGTGTTGTTTTTCTCTATAGCAGTTGTCTAATTCATTATAATTTATAATTAATCAGTTTGTTTTTCAATAAGCAAGGTATCTTGTTCAATCTGACAACAGACCTTCTATGAAAGTACCCTAATTGTGAACTGTTGTACTAGCCAGCTCAGGCTGCTATACAAAATATCATACATGGGGCAGTTCGACAAAGAATAATTGTATCACATTTCCAGAGGCTGGGAAGTCCAAATCAAGGTTCAGCAGGGTTCTTTTTCTGGTCAGGGCCCTCTTCCTGGCTTGCAGATGGCCAGCTTACGGCTGTGTCCAACATGGCAGAAAGAGAGAGAGACACACACACTGAGAGAGAGAGAGAGAGAGAGTCTCTTCTTGTAAGGGATCAGTCCTATCAGATTAGGGCCTGACCCTTGACCTCATTTAACCTTAATTATTCCCTAAAGACTTTGTGTCTAGATATAGCCATATTGTGGGGTAAGGCTTCAACATATGAGTTTTGTGGTGACACAATTCAGTCCATAGTCACTGCCAATCCCAATTAGATTTGTCACTGTCTTTTGAAGAATAGGCAGCATGCTTTCAGAGTACTCAACTGAGCAGAAGTACAGGAAAAACAATATATTCAGCACGCTCTTTTCTTTAATGAAATCAGTGAGATCCTTATATTAGCATCAGAAAACATTCACCTGCATAGACTAAGATAATTTGTTTTCAAGCTATGAGAAGAAACAGACAGGAGGAGGGGGCTACCTGTTATGTTGTAATGTTTAACATTAAGGACCTATTTAATATTTAAAAGTTAATAGAGAAAGTGTTTCAATCCTAGGCCACATTTGTTTACAAATACTATCCACCGAAATGAATTAAATATATCTCATTATAGAAGGATGATGCTAACTAACCTCTTCTAAAATAATCTCATCTCCATTTTAGTTGGGGTCTTTATGCTTAAACGAAACGTGTTAATTGAGATGAAGTTTCCAGTTGGTGAGTAAATTTGCAAAAGGCATGATAAATTTCATCATTCTTTTGCTGATCAATATTAGTCACCACAGGCATCCGCTTATGTGGTGATTCTCATGTATCAACAAAAAGCCAATATGAAAGTTGACTCACCTATAATCTAGTCATTTCACATGCACAGAACAATCTATCAACTCAAAAAATCCAATATGTAGTCAGTTGCACATACTTTGTATGAACATGTGCATGAACATATATAAAAATTCATGAATTCTCTAGAAAAGTGTAAGCAGAAATCTCTTTATAGGAAATCCAGAACTTTCCAGGAATAATGTCTATATAAGGGATTTTATGTTAACATACAATGGGAAAGATTTAGCGATAATATAGAACTTAGAATTAGAGAAAACTTATATTCACGTTATCTCTAAACTCTGGGGTTTCTGAGAAGAAGGGTTAATGTCCCAAATAGTGAGGATCTGCACTTTATAAGATGAAAGATGTGCTGTAAAACGATGGCTGCAGGTCAGCTAAATACATTTTCAAAATGAAGCACTAATCAAATAGGAAACACCTTCCCCTTAGGCACTAGGGAACGTTGCTGGGTTTTGTTCTTTGACATCACGTTCTCTAAAGTCTTATAAAGATCAATTCAAAGACCAATTGATTTTATTTCTAGTTTTACACATACAGATAATTAAAAATACATCTTGTAAGGGAACAATCATATTTCTTCTGAGACTGTGGTTTATATTGTTACTATTGGTTTGCTTTTGTTTTACAAATTCTGACTTCAATCATATTGTATTTGTTGCACTTAGCTCTCCTTTTTCCAATGTTTGGGAATAATTTATCTTAAACAACTTACTTAAATAATGACCCAAGTCATAGTTATTTGTGAAATTTTATAGACAAGTCCACAGCTTATTTCCACTCTATGCATCAAAACATGGCTGACCATGAGAATAATAAAATAATTTTGCGCTAGGTGTGATTTTTGGCTACATAGAAAATAGTCATTTTAAAAAACCTTTAACACTCAATCCTTTTAGTAACACTGTACTTTTCTATTTTACCAGTGGAAAATAAGCAAAACTCACATATTACTTGGTTCTTTTCTTGAAGCAGCTTTGATGACTTGAAAATAATTCCCGTAACTACAGATGTCTAGTACAATTGGATCTTTATATATTAAAAACAGATAAAGCTATACCCCACCAGTTTTTCAGGAAGTGAGTGGAACACTACTGAGTCAGTCTTGTGGCACAGCTTGAAATAATAATAGACAGTTAGGATTATCCAAGAAGCTCATCTGGGACTGAGACAAGCACTTCCTAATGCTAGTCTCCTGGGCCATCATTCAAATGTATTATTATTCAAGTAGCTAATGAGACAAGAAGAGCTCGAACCATAATTGACTTGTATTCTCTTAGGAGGTCAGCTCTGAGAGTAGATTTAAGTAAATTCCCCAAGTGTACGGTAGATGGAAAGTATTGTAATTAATTTATCAGTCAAAACCAAGCATTGTGAGTTAAAGAATTGCCCAATTCCTTCTTTACCAAGTCCCAGACTCCAACCTCTCTAGGAAAAACTACTTCCACATATTCTGAAATATAAATACATATGTAACTGGAAACATACAATGTGGTATATGTTTACATATATAAAGTATGTGTGTGTGTGTATATATGTAAGTATATATATATATTTTCCAAAGAATATAATGCAAAAAAAAGTTTCCATATATAGTGTAGTATAATTTTAGATGTCATAGAAGCTCAGTTATATTAAATATTGTGATATCATTACTTATACTAATATAAACAATCATATTATTAGTACTATGTTGCATGCACCATGTCCTAAAAACGGATGTTCAGCCATTTTATGGAAATCCTGTCATATACAACATAGATGATCCTAGAAGGCATTGTGTTAAGTGAAAGAAGCCAGACACAGCACGACAAATACCTCATGATCTCACGCATGTAGCAGCTAAGAAAGTTGATCTTCTAGAAATATACAAAAGAATGGTGGTTACCGGAGGCTAGGTCAGTTGAGGAGCAACTGGGGAATTGAGGGATGTTAGTCAAAGGATACAAAGTTACAGTTAGATAGGAGGAAAAATTTCAAGGGATCTATTATACAGCATGGTGACTATAGCTAATGATAATGTATCATGTTCTTAAAAATGTTGATTGTGAATAAGTGCTCTCACCACACAAATAATAACTACATGGGGTAATGTATGTATATGTTAATTAGACAGATTCAACCATGTTAATTAGACAGATGTAACAACGTGTATATACTTCAAACATCATGTTGTATAGAAGAAATACACACAATTTTATCAGTCAATTTAAGCAAATAAATTTGAAAAAATAAATAAGTGAAACAAAGATATTCCTTCATAAAAACTGATAATTTACTTGCAGAGTTTTTTAAACTAATTGCAAAATATCAGTTCAACATGTCTAAAACTATTTTTCCCAAACTCCACTAAAAAAACAGAAAACATTTTTAAAAGAAAGTATAAAACCACCATCACAAAGCAGAAAGAAAAAGAGATAAGAGCAGATAAAACATTACAACATGTTTTTAGAAGACTGAAAACATACAAATGAGTGATACCTGACCTTTAGGAGCAAAGAAAATTACAATCAGAGTACGATTCTGATGGAAAAAACAAACAAACAAAAAGCATTATTTCTTAAGAAAGCCTGGGAGTTCAAAGTCTTGGAGAAGGCAACTTCAAATATAGGGCAGATATAGGAGGATTATTGAAGGTCTACATTAATTGTACTTAGCCTCCAGATCTGCTCCCTGAATCATTACATTACTCCTGACCCCTAAAGAGTCTAAGGTTTCATTGTTTGGAATAGATGAGTCAGACTGGTCCCAGACCAGTATAGGAGAAGCAGCAGAGTAGCAGGAGGCAAGAGGCTAAGATTGGGGAATTAAATGAATGTTGAAACTCTCAAGGCCTGCCCCCATTCCAGTGCCAGTATGAACTATAGCCAAGTGGATATTACCTGAATTGCTTGCACAGGCAGGAGATCATAGATTCTTCCCTAGGAAAATGAAATAGCCTCACAAAATATAACTTTAAAACATTGGGATTTGGTAGTACACAAATAAAAATGTTATTTAACGTGAAGCCTGGAAGTCAGCAAATACTTATCATGCGCGTGTAGTTACAAATTTACTCAAACGTGAAGAGATAGCCAAGGATCACCAGGCATTTAAGAAATGCCTTCGAGATAGAAAAAACTAAGGTGAAGTAAGTAACAGAAGAAAAGGAACTAGAGCAGCCAGAGAAAATATAACACAGAACTCCAAAATTAATATCTTCAGGGAAGAAGCATATGATATTGTATGCATGTCAAAAAAAGTAGGATTTAATAAAAAGTAGCAGACCACAAGAATAAAAATTATTATAAGTTAATACTATGATAAAAATTTTAAAATTCAACAAAAGAATTTGAAAAAATTAAGGAAAATCTTTCCCCTACACACACACACACACACACACACACACACACACACACACACACACAGATAAATACAGACACACAAAAAAACAACAAAAAGACAAAGTAACATGTCATGGGAGAACAAAAGGTAAGACCATTAGAGGATCATTCTAGGTGGACCAACATCCAACTAAAAGGAGTTTCAGAAAAAGAGATGAGAGGGAGGAAGTTATTATTGTCCAAAATTGAAAGATTGGTGCTCTGGTCACTATTGCCAAGTAACAAGATACTCTAAAATCCAGCTCTTTAAACATTCATTTTATCATGCTCATGGTTAAAGGAGTTGAGAATTTGGACAGGACCCAGGAAGAATGGCTTGTTTCTGCTACACGGTTTCAGGGCCCTCAGCTGGAAACAATGGCTATAGGTTACTTAACAATAGGGTCCTGAAATCATCTAGAGTCATCCTCACTCATCTACCTGGAAATTGATGCTGAGATTTTTTGTTTTGTTTATTGAGACAGGGTCTTAACATGTCACCCAGACTGGAGTGCAGTGGTGTGATCATGGCTCACTGCAACCTCCACTTCCCAGGCTCAAGTGATCCTCCCACTTCAGCCTTCCACAAAACGTGCGCATCACTATGCCTGGCTAATTTTTTTTGTAGAGACTGGGTTGTGCCATGTTGCCCAAGGTGGCCTCGAACTCCTGGGCTCAAGTGATCAGATCAGTCTGCCTCGGCCTACCAAAGCGCTGGGTTTACAGGCGTGAGCCACTGAGCCTGGTCAATGCTGACTTTCATCCTTGACCTTAGCTAAAGCCATATGGACTGTGTCTGAACTCTTCATGTGACCGACCTGGCCTTCCACACAAAATGGAGATTACAAGGTAGGCAAATTTCTTACATGGTAGCTCAAGCAGCCAGTGTGAGTGTCCCAGAAATGCAACATGGAAGCTTCATTATATTTAATGACCTAACCTTGGAAGGTCACATAATATTCTCACCAATTAATGCTCTTAGTTATAAAGAAGTTGTTATATTCAGCTCAGACTTAAGCAGATGGAACAGAGACCCCACCTGTTGAGTGGGGGAGTGTCAAAGATTTGTAGACATGTTTCAAAACTGCTGCAGTTTGAATGTCGGAATAAAGGTCTAACATGGAGAATTTGAAAATTTCCTACATCAATGAATTGATAGTAAAATATCAAAATATTTGGAATTAATAGACATTTCTAAAAGTTTCTAGAAAGGGAAAAATAATCAAACATAAAAGATAGAGGATAAAAGTGACATAGGCTTTCTGAAGTTTTTTACTAGAATCTAAGATACTACATCATTGCCTTCAATATTAGACATAATTAATTAACTTTTGACAATGGGGCCAAGAAAATTAAGTGGAGGAAAATAATTTTTTAAACAAATGGTGCTAGGAGGACTAGTTATGCATGAGCAAAGTATAAAGTTGTACCCCTGTCTCATACCATGTATAAAAATTAACTCAAAATGGATCAAATGCTTTAATGTAAGAGCTAAAATTATTAAACTCTTAGCAAAAATAAGTGTAAATGTTTATGAGCTTGAATTAAACAATAGTTTCTCAAATATGGCACCTAAAGCTCACACAATAAAATAAAAAAATAAATAAATTACACTTTATCAAAATTAAAAAATTTTGTGCATCAAAGGACACTGTCAAGAAAGATAAAAGAACTGGCTAGCCATATACAGAAAACAGAAACTGGATCCCTTCCTGACATTTTATACAAAAATTAACTTAATATGGGTTAAATATTAAAATGTAAAACCCAAAACCAAAAAGCCCTAGAAGAAAACCTAGGCAATACATTCAAGATACAGGCATGGGCAAAGATTTCAAGACTAAAACATCAAAAGCAATTGCAACAAAAGCCAAAATTGACAAATGGGATCTAATTAAACTAAAGAACTGCACAGCAAAAGAAACTATCATGAGAGTGAACAGGCAACCTAGAGAATGGGAGAAAATTTTTGCAATCTACCCATCTGACAAAGGTCTAATATCTAGAATCTACAAAGAATTTAAACAAATTTACAAGAAAAAAACAACCCCATCCAAAAATGGGTGAAGGATATGAACAGACACTTCTCAAAAGAGAACATTTACGCCACCAACAAACATATGAAAAAATGCTCATCATCACTGGTCATCAGAGAAATGCAAATCAAAACCACAATGAGATGCCATCTCACTCCAGTTAGAATGGTAATCATTAAAAAGTCAGGAAACAACAGATGCTGGAAAGGACATGGAGAAATAGGAAGGCTTTTACACTGTTGGTGGGAGTGTAAATTATTTCAACCATTGTGGAAGACAGTGTGGCAATTCCTCAAGGATCTAGAAACAGAAATACCATTTGACTCTGCAATCCCATTACTGGGTATATACACAGAGGATTATGAATCATTCTACTCTACAGACACATGCACATGTATGTTTATTGCAGCACTATTTACAATAGCAAAGACTTGGAACCAGTCCATCAATGATAGACTGGATCAAGAAAATGTGGAATACTATGGAATATTATGAAGCCGTTAATAAGAATGAGATCATGGCATTTGCAGGACATGGATGAAGCTGGAAACCATTATTCTCAGCCAACTAACACAGGAACAGAAAACCAAAAAGCTTATGCTCTCACTCATAAGTAGGAGTTGAACAAGAAGAATGCATGGACACAAAGAGGGGAACATCACACGTGGGGGCCTGTCGGGGGGGGCGTTGGGGGTAAGGAGGAGGGAGAGCATTTGGACAAATACCTAATGCATGTGGGGCTTAAAACCTAGATGACGGGTTGATAGGTGCAGCAAACTACCATGGCATATGTATACCCGTGTAACAAACCTGCTCATTCTGTATGTACATGTATCCCAGAATTTAAGGTAACTTTAAAAAAAAAAAAAAAAGATAAGAGACAACCCACAAGATGGGTGAAATATTTGTATACCCTATATCTGATAATGGTCTAGCATCCAGAATATATAAAGAGTGTTTACAACTCAAGAAGACAAATAATTCATTTTTTTTTTAAATGGGCAAAGAAACTGAGTAGACATTTCTCCAAAGAAGGTATACAAATGGCCTACAGGTATATGGAAATTTTTCTCAATATCATTAATCATTATGGAAACACAAATCAAAATCACAACAGAACAACCCAAACAAATTATAGGAACTGATGAATGGATAAATAAATATGGTATATCCATACAATGGAATATTATTGAGCTATGAAAAGGAACAAAGTATTGATATGTGCTACAACATGGATGAACCTTGAAAACATTTTGGTAAGTGAAAGAAGCCAGATGCAAAAGGCCACATATGTGTTATTCCATTTATATTCAAAATGTCCAGAAAGGGCAAATTCACAGAGACAGGTAGGTTAGAAAGAGATGACTGCTTAATGAGTATGTCAGTTTTTTAGTGGGTGGCGTGGGTGATGAAAATGTTCTGAAATTAGATAATGGTGATTGTTGAACTCTGTGATAGACTTATGAATAGACTAAAAATCCTGAATTGTACACTTTATATTTGTTAGTTTTGTGGTATGTGAATTCTACCTACTTAATTTAAAAAGAATATGCCTATATGTGTTTTAGGATAAAAAACTTAATGTACACCTGTATTAGCTTGTTAATTTCCCCAAGGAATTATATGGGAGGATGGGGAACAAAGCAACAGTATTTTTTATTATAAACTTTTAAGCATTATGAAATTTAAAACTACGTAAGTATTTGTTGTTTTAAACTTCATTAAACATTTTATTATAATTGCTTTAGTACTATGATTTTAAAATTTTATGGTTGTTTGATTTTTTAGAATAATACTTATTATATATAGTTCAAAGTATTGCTCATTTTGCAAAGTACTTTACTTAATACACACAATTAGAGAATAATCTGGTCTGTGTTAATTACAGCATTTCAAAAAGTGTAACATTTAATTATAAAGTATATCTAAGCCACATATTTTATGTTGTGCACCAATTGTATATCCCAAGTACATATTGATTTACCATGCAGAGAATCAAACCATTAATTGTTGACACCCAAGGTGCCTAACTGTACTATCTACTGTCCATTCAAATCGGTAATAATTCACTTTTTCTGAGACTATAATGAAAACATTATCCTAATCCAAGGATTTCCCACAGATGCTAGGAAGAAATAGATCCTCTAAAATATAGAACAATCCTGGTTTTTATTACTGTGCTTTGTTCCATTTGATTTGATGGAATTATTGGAGATAACATCTGTAGCATGTAAATGTTTACAAGGAATGGTTAGTCTACTAGGAAAGCATGTAAGTGGGATAATCACCAAAACTCAGCTGTGAAATCCAAAGTAGCTGCTTTCTAGGGAACAGGATTGATCTATAAGAGTCACATAGCTGGAATATTCCTACAGTAGAGATTATTTTAGCATATTTGTTGGCTGCCTCACTTGTATTTAGCTGTTAAACAGTCATATATATTACATGGTTTATGGAATATTAGATTTTATATTCAGCTACATCTCATCCTCTACCTGTTGGGGTGTATTTTGTTTTTGTTTGTTTTTCAGGATGAATGAAATTTGGTTTAAGGCTCAGCTAACATGGATCTGGCTTCCTTATTTCTGCTTTCTCCCTCTGAATTCTTTCACAAAGCACCTCATAGAATATTTTTGTTTAGCTATAGAGGTTAGACCTTGGGCGTAGTGCCTAGTCTGTGACCAAGTACATGTGTTTACATCCGGAATGTTTGATAACTCAAAAATTGATGAAAATTAATAAAAATTGTTACAATAACAGCAATACACACAGCAGGAAAGAGCATCTTAGCAGGTGCAAGTTTACAACAAAGATGCAGAATACAGAAAGCAGAAAGAATGGTGTCAGCTGATAAAGGGAGGAGCAAACTTCACCTACAGTATTCTAAATGGGTGCTACAACTGGAGAAGCCATAAAGTAAAGGGGAATTCCAGAAAAACTAAGAACTCGAGGAGTGTAAATTGAAGAAGGGCTGGAGTGAGGGTTGGTGCATCAAAGAGTTGAACTAACTGGCAGTCTATAAGGAAGATCCTGTCCTCCAATATCTCAATACTTGACCTACAGTCACATGCTAAGTTTAACAAAAATTGCCAGGAATCTTTCTTTTTATAAAAGTGTCTTAGGAGAACCAGAAAAATTTGTGTGAAAGTTAGCACCACAGAGCAGAAACTCCTTCCTTTTGGCATTTGGGGTGCACCATCAGAACTGCTGGCTCTGTAACATTCACTCCAAACTGAAGAAGTTGTCAGTTAGGAAGTCCCAACTACTTTTTACAGCCCCTAGTCACACTTTTTATTGTTAAATATGGACAGATAATAATGGATCATGTGACATTTGAAAAAAGCTTTATTGTAAAAGCATAGCCAAACAGGTATCAACCTAAAGAAAGAAACTGGGGCAATATTATTATAAGTAGAGGGTGTCTTTGGGCCAAATTTGAGGCCTTCAACTTGAGAGACAGATTCAAATTACCCTGATCATATGCTTTGATTAGCAACAGTTGCAAATGTGCTTTTAAAGGAAAAATGAAGGGGCAGTTTCTGAGTCGAACATAAGCTATTGATTAAGTGTACATTGTCCTTTGCATTGCAGATTCCAGGAACATGAAGATAATGGGTGAGGGTCACATTGTGCAACTTGTGATAGCATTTTAGGAAATTTATCAGTAAGTGTGGAAACTACAGGGAATGAAAGAAAGAACAAATTGCCTTTAAACAATTCCCCATATGAGGTATGTGCAGGTGGGTGTCCCCCAGCCTCATGACTGAAGGCTCATTCTCATTTCTCTCTGAGTTTGGTAAGTTTTTCACACTTTATATTCTTCAGACAGCTCTGAGCTCCTTTTTTTTCTCCTCACAGGAAAAAAATAACTATAGGGAAAACAGATAATCTAAAAAATAATAAAAAATGAAATATTCTGAATATTACCCTCAGATATGTATGAAGATATTCCATTCATAAAACAAAATATAAAGCTATGACAAACAGAATAATAATGAGGTTTTATAACTTAAATATATATTTGCGTAAATTAATAATATTAGAAAGAGGGAACAATAGTCAAGGAAATCTTCCAGAATATAGGACAAAAGTCAAGAAAAAACACAGAAAATATAAGAGGAGGCAGAATATTAATCCAATAAATCTGGGACCTAATTAACAGAAATTTTTAAAAATGAGAATAGAAAACAGAGAAGGAAAGAAATTATCAAAAAAATCATAAAGGAAAACTTTCCAGGACTGAAGGGAAGAGACATGAGTCTTCAAAAGGAAAGGGCACAACAAGTGTGAAAGAATGAATTTTAAAATGACCCATCTAGGTATACAATTTAGAAATTTCATAACATAAAGAACCAAGTTCTTATCTATAGGAAAACAGCTTGCTGCATGGCAAGAGTGACGCCATCTTAAAGCGAAACTGCTATGATAACCGACATTTCACTCCTGCATGATAAGCTGTTCTGCAGCAAGGTCTCTAAACAATGCCTGGAGCATAAATAACCCCACATAAGGATGCTTATCTAACTGCCGCCCTTGCCCAGCTGCACATGTCTTTACCATAAAAGCTTGCTAAGTAAAGGGTACTTAATGGCGAGTGGGTGCAGGGATCCACCATCTCATGGCTGACCTGGATATTGCTCTGTTCCTAAGTCCCTATTAAATATTCCTTTCTGAGAAACTGGATTTGTCAGCCTCTTTCTTTGGCTTCTCAACCCCAGCCGCCTTTGGGGACAGGTTTGTACATACCTGCTCAACACAGAACACTATCCCATTTCTCTACTTTGTTTTTGATTTTACTCCCTTGCAATTTATACATTTTCAAAGAATCTTTCTGCATCCTGAAACAAAGTTTATCTTATAAGCTTTTATACCTGATGCTGACCTCTTTCACGTGAGAACTTTTGCCTAGAAGCTGTCCCTGGACTGCTCTGGGGTTGTGTTCTAAACATGTCACATGTCAAGTAGTCACTCTAGCTGACATCCTGGCTAAGTGTTCATGGACCTCCACATATTGCCTGTAACTTATTTTCCAATTTTCCTATCACCTCTTTCCTAGATTGCCCTAGATAATCTATTGTGGAGAAAGAGGAAATGTTTTTGTGTTTCTGGGGAGCGGGGCCTTCTAAACAAATTTTTCTGAAAGTTGGGATCCTCAAGTGAGAGCAAGACTTGGGAAGTTTATTTACAACTGTAGAGACAGTAAAAAAAAACTCCAGAGATTGACCTAATTCGAAAGGTATGAATTTATATTTCAAGGGAGAAAAAGGCCTGAAACTATGTACACATATTTCTGTCATAAAATCCAGTGGCATTGGAGAGATGTATTTACATTCCAAAAAATTACAGTGAGAAGATGGGTTCTTTTTCATCCATGTCTAAGAAGGAAATATTTTTCTCCTTTATTTTGGGAGGGTAGGAGGAGGCAGCTATGTCTTTCTCCTGTACATAAGCAGAGAAAATCAATTTTTCTCCCTTTTTCTCTTATGGTAGAAGTTTGTCTTTCTAGGGCACTGTAATTAGGTTTCATCCTATTGACCAGGGGTACCATTCAGAGTAAAGAGAATTACACAATCATTATTTGCTTCTTAAGTCAATAGTAATAATCTGTATTCTTTTCAGAACACCTCATGCACACATTTAAGATAAAACTGATAAAGATTAATACTTAAAGTTCAAAGCCTATCCTCACCCTCTTGACTGAACTTCAGTCCTCACAACAGCTCCATAGGTCAAAAATCCAAACTCTCAAATGCTATTTATTTATTGACTTATTTTGAGACAGTGTCACACTCTGTCACCCAGGCTGGAGGGCAGAGGCATGAACATGATTCATTGCAGCCTCAACTTCCTGGGCTCAAGTGATCCTTTCACCTCAGCCTCCAGAGTAGCTGGGACTACAGGCATGCACCACCACCATGCCTGCCTAATTTTAAAACTTTTTCGTAGAGACAAGGTCTCACTATGTTGCTCAGGCTGGTCTCGTAATCTTGGGCTCAAGCCATCCTCCTCTCTTGGCCTCCCAAAGTGCTGGGATTATAGGGATAAGCCACTGTGCCCAGCAAATGTTAGCTTTTTAAGGAGAGAAAAAGACACGTTTTTCTATTTGCAATCTATCATAATAACATAATACATTTCAGAATAAATCCGAGATAAGCAAGAAGTAAATTAATTAGTAATTTTTCTCAATGAGATATGTATAATATTGACCTATTTGGAGAAATATATATATTTTTTTTCTTTTTTGTTATACTTTAAGTTCTAGGGTATATGTGCACAACGTGCAGGTTTGTTACATATGTATACTTGTGCCATGTTGGTGTGCTGCACCCATCAACTCGTCAGCACCCATCAACTCGTCATTTACATCAGGTATAACTCCCAGTGCCATCCCTCCCCCTTCCCCCCTCCCCATAATAGGCCCCGGTGTGTGATGTTCCCCTTCCAGAGTCCAAGTAATCTCATTGTTCAATTCCCACCTATGAGAAAGAACATGCGGTGTTTGGATTTCTGTTCTTGCAATAGATTGCTGAGAATGATGGTTTCCAGCTGCATCCATGTCCCTACAAAGGACACGAACTCATCCTTTCTTATGGCTGCATAGTATTCCATGGTGTATATGTGCCACATTTTCTTAATCCAGTCTGTCACTGATGGACATGCAGGTTGATTCCAAGTCTTTGCTATTGTGAATAGTGCCACAATAAACATACATGTGCATGTGTCTTTATAGCAGCATGATTTATAATCCTTTGGGTATGTACCCAGTAATGGGATGGCTGGGTCATATGGTATTTCTAGTTCTAGATCCTTGAGGAATCGCCATACTGTTTTCCACAATGGTTGAAGCAGTTTACAATCCCACCAACAGTGTGAAAGTGTTCCTTTTATTGGAGAAATATATTTATAAGTGTCATTGACTAAACATACAGGAATGGCTAAAGCTAGAAATTAACATTTCCAGCTGGCTTTAGGCCACATTTACAGGTAAAATGGATTGAATATATTAAATAGTCATCTTATATCATCACTTCTTCTCTGGCTCCCTGGGTAGAAAGAAATCTACTGTGAACAAACAAAATGAATCAAATATAATTTTGTATTTTTAACCAACAGTATACTTGGCTCTTGTCATTTTGGGGGGTAATTAGGATTTAAACTATACTTTCTAATAAAGTTTCATTGTTACATCATTAAGCTTAACTGCATGGTGAATATTTATATAATAAAGTTGCCTCCTGTATCATTACTTTATATCAACCACATGTATAGACTAGCAAAAATTTTAAACTGCTGGATGCCATTTTGTGCTTGACATTTTTCCACTCTCTTTGGCCTGTGTTTATAGAAAATAAATAATTAGAGTTGCAGTAATTGTAGTCAAATCATTCAAGTCCTGATGCAAATTTTGACAAAAAATTAGAGATAAAACTATATAGAAAATAAACTGGAAGCAACAGCCTAAGCCCCAAAGGTTTCCTGAATCCACCTTTAGTTCAGCATCCCAATGCTTATAGTTTCATTCAGATCATCCAAAGAGCCTTTGTTCTTCAGTTCAATTATCTCTTTGGTCTATTTGTCTTTTGACCACAACTATCCTAATAATCCCATTTCTAGAAAAATCTATCTCCTTCCTTTACTCCAAATCTTTGGTTGCCAAGCATTGCTAGGGGGAATCAGGAAGCCTTCCATCTCCTCATGATTACTAAGTAACGTTTTTCTTTTGAATGAGCCCATACTCTGTTTAGAACTCTAGTTATTTCCTAGACGTTACTAGTTCTTTACCCAAGAGTCTGATCTCAAGTAGTTATTTAAAATCTTGAGCATTGATTTTTGGGTTCCAACATGGCTGAATAGGAACAGCTCCAGTCTACAGCTCCCAGTGTGAATGATGCAGAAGATGGGCGATTTCTGCATTTCCAACTGAGGTACTGGGTTCATCTCACTGGGGCTTGTTGGACAGTGGATGTGGCCTATGGAGTGTGAGCTGAAGCAGGGCAGGGCATCGTCTTATCTGGGAAGCTCAAGGGGTTGAGGAACTCCCTTTCCTAACCAAGGGAAGCCGTGACAGATGGTACCTGGAAAATCAGGACACTCTCACCCTAATACTGCACTTTTCCAATGGTCTTAGCAAATGATACACCAGGAGATTATATCCCTACCTGGCTTGGAGGGTCCCACACCCACGGGGCCTCGCTCACTGCTAGCACAGCAGTCTGAGATCCAAATGCAAGGCAGCAGCGAGCCTGGGGGAGGGGCATCCACCATTACTGAGGCTTGAGTAGGTAAACAAAGTGGTCAGGAAGCTCGAACTGGGTGGAGCCTATCACAGCTCAAGGAGACCTGCCTGCCTCTGTAGACTCCACCTCTGGGGGCAGGGCATAGCTGAACAAAAGGCAGCAGAAACTTCTGCAGACTTAAATGTCCCTGTCTGACAGCTTTGAAGAGAGTAGTGGTTCTCCCAGCACGGAGTTTGAGATAGGAGGACAGACAGAGTGCCTCCTTAAGAGTTAGGCTCCCGAGTAGCCTAACTGTGAAACATCTCCCAGCAGGGGCCGACTGACACCTCATACAGCTGGGTGCCCCTCTGAGAGGAAGCTTCCAGAGGAAGGATCAGGCAGCAACATGTGCTGTTCTGCAATATTTGCTGTTCTGCAGCCTCTGCTGGTGATACCCAGGCAAACAAGGTCTGGGGTGGACCTCCAGCAAACTCCAACAGACGTGCAGCTGAGGGTTCTGACTGTGAGAAGGAAAACTAACAAACAGAAAGGACATCTACACCAAAACTGCATGTGTATGTCACCATCATCAAAGACCAAAGGTAGATAAAACCACAAAGATGGGGAGAAACCAGAGCAGAAAAGCTGAAAATTCTAAAAATCAGAGCGCCTCTTCTCCTCCAAAGGAACGCAGCTCCTTGCCAGCAATGGAACAAAGCTGGACAGAGAATGACTTTGATGACTTGACAGAAGTAGGCTTCAGATGATTGGTAATAACAAACTTCTCCGAGCTAAAGGAGGATGTTCGAACCCATCACAAAGAAACTAAAAAATTTGAAAAAGAGTTAGACGAATGGCTGACTAGAATAAACAGCATGGAGAAGACATTAAATGACCTGAAGGAGCTGAAAACCATGGCACAAGAACTACGTGATGCATGGAACAAGCTTCAGTAGCCGATTTTCGATCAAGTGGAAGAAAGGGTATCAGTGATTGAAGATCAAATGAATTAAATGAAGTGAGAGGAGAAGTTTAGAGAAAAAAGAGTAAAAGGAAATGAACAAAGCTTCCAAGAAATATGGGACAATGTGAAAAGACCAAATCTACGTCTGATTGGTGTACCTAAAAGTGATGGGGAGAATGGAACCAAGTTGGAAGACACTCTTCAGGATATTATCCAGGAGAACTTCCCCAGCCTAGCAAGGCAGGCCAAGATTCACATTCAGGAAATACAGAGAACGCTGCAAAGATTCTCCTCAAGAAGAGCAACTACAAGACACATAATTGTCAGATTCACCGAAGTTAAAATTAAGGAAAAAATGTTAAGGGAACCCAGAGAGAAAGGTCAGGTTACTCACAATGGGAAGCCCATCAGACTAACAACAGATCTCTTGGCAGAAACTCTACAAGTCAGAAAAGAGTGGGGGCCAATATTCAACATTCTTGAAGAAAAGAACTTTCAACCCAGAATTTCATATCCAGCCAAACTAAGCTTCGTAAGTGAAGGAGAAATAAAACCCTTTACAGACAAGCAAATGCTGCAAGATTTTGTCACCACCAGGCCTGCCTTACAAGAGCTCCTGAAGGAAGCACTAAACATGGAAAGGAAAAACTGGTACCAGCCACTGCAAAAACATGCCAAATTGTAAAGACCATCAATGCTAGGAAGAAACTGCATCAACTAATGAGCAAAACAGCCAGCTAACATCATAATGACAGGATCAAATTCACACATAACAATATTAACCTTAAATGTAAATGGGCTCAATGCTCCAATTAAAAGACCAGACTGGCAAATTGGATAAGGAGTCAAGACCCATCAGTGGGCTGTATTTAGGAGACCAATCTCACGTGCAGAGACACACAGAGGCTCAAAATCAAGGGATGGAGGAAGATCTACAAGCAAATGGAAAACAAAAAAAGGAGGGGTTGCAATCCTAGTCTCTGATAAAACAGACTTTAAACCAACAAAGATCAAAAGAGACAAAGAAGGTCATTACATAATGGTAAAGGGATCAATTCAACAAGAAGAGCTAACTATCCTAAATATATATGCACCTAGTACAGGAGCACCCAGATTCATAAAGCAAGTCCTTAGAGACCTACAAAGAGACTTAGACTCCCACACAATAATAATGAGAGACATTAACACCCCACTGTCAACATTAGACAGATCAATGAGACAGAACGTTAACAAGGATATCCAGGACTTAAACTCAACTCTGCACGAAGCAGACCTAATAGACACCAATAGAACTCTCCACCCCAAATCAACAGAATATACATTCATCTCAGCACCACATTGCACTTATTCCAAAATTGACCACATAGTTGGAAGTAAAGCACTCCTCAGCAAATGTACAAGAACAGAAATTATAACAAACTGTCTCTCAGACCACAGTGCAATCAAATTAGAACTCAGGATTAAGAAACTCACTCAAAATCACACAACTACATGGAAACTGAACAACCTGCTCCTGAATGACTACTGGGTACTTAACAAAATGAAGGCAGAAATAAAGATGTTCTTTGAAACCAATGAGAACAAAGACACAACATACCAGAATCTCTGGGACACATTTAAAGAAGTGTGCAGAGGGAAATTTATAGCACTAAATGCCCATAAGAGAAAGCAGGAAAGATCTAAAATTGACACCCTAACATCACAATTCAAAGAACTAGAGAAGCAAGAGCAAACACATTTAAAAGCTAGCAGAAGGCAAGAAATAAATAAGATCAGGGCAGAACTGAAGGAGTTAGAAACACAAAAAACCCTTCAAAAAATCAATGAATCCAGGATCTGGTTTTCTGAAAAGATCAACAAAACTGATAGACCACTAGCAAGACTAATAAAGAAGAAAAGAAAGAAGAATCAAATAGATGCAAAAAAAAAAATAATAATAAAAGGGCTATCATCACTGATCTCACAGAAATCCAAACTACCATGAGAGAATTCTATAAAGACCTCTATGCAAATAAACTAGAAAATCTAGAAGAAATGGATAAATTCCTGGACACATACATCCTCCAAAGACTAACCCAGGAAGAAGTTGAATCCCTGAATAGACAAATAACAGGCTGTGAAATTGAGGCAATAATTAATAGCCTACCAACCAAAAGAAGTCTAGGACCAGACGGATTCACAGTCGAATTCTACCAGAGTTCCAAAGAGGAGCTGGTACCATTCCTTCTGAAACTATTCCAATCAACAGAGAAACAGGAAATCCTCCTTAACGCATTTTATGAGGCCAGCATCATCCTGATACCAAAGCCTGGCAGAGACACAATAAAAAAGAGAATTTTAGACCAATATCCCTGATGAACATTGATGCAAAAATCCTCAGTAAAATACTGGCAAACCGAATCCAGCAGCACATCAAAAAGCTTATCCACCACGATCAAGTTGGCTTCATCCCTGGGATGCAAGGCTGGTTCAACATACACAAATCAATAAATGTAATCCGTCATACAAACAGAAGCAAAGACAAAAACCACATGATTATCTCAATAGATGCAGAAAAGGCCTTCAACAAAATTCAACAGCACTTTATGCTAAAAACTCTCAAGAAACTGGGTATTGATGGGACGTATCTCAAAATAAGAAGAGCTATTTATGACAAACCCACAGCCAATATCATACTGAATGGGCAAAAACTGGAAGCATTCCCTTTGAAAAGTGGCACAAGACAGGGATGCCCTCTCTCACCACTCCTATTCAATATAGTGTTGGAAGTTCTGCCCAGGGCAATCAGGCAGAAGAAAGAAATAAAGGTATTCAATTAGGAACAGAGGAAGTCAAATTGTCCCTGTTTGCAGATGGCATGATTACATATTTAGAAAACCCCATCTTCTCAGCCCAAAATCTCCTTAAGCTGATAAGCAACTTCAGCAAAGTCTCAGGATACAGAATCAATGTGCAAAAATCACAAGCATTCCTATACACCAATAACAGATAAACAGAGAGCCAAATCATGAGTAAACTCCCATTCACAATTGCTTCAAAGAGAATAAAATACCCAGGAATCCAACTTACAAGGGATATGAATCACCTCTTCAAGGAGAACTACAAACCACTGCTCAATGAAATAAAAGAGGACACAAACAAATGGAAGAACATTCCATGCTTATGGATAGGAAGAATCAATATCGTGAAAATGGCCATACTGCCCAAGGTAATTTATAGATTCAATGCCATCCCCATCAAGCTACCAATGACTTTCCTCACAGAAATGGAAAACACTACTTTAAAGTTCATATGGAACCAAAAAAGAGCCCACATTGCCAAGACAATCCTGAGCCAAAAGAACAAAGCTGGCGGCATCATGCTACCTGACTTCAAACTATACTACAAGGCTACAGTAACCAAAACAGCATGGTACTGGTACCAAAACAGAGATATAGACCAATGGAACAGAACAGAACCCTCAGAAATAATACCAAACATCTATAACCATCTGATCTTTGACAAACCTGACAAAAACAAGAAATGGGGAAAGGATTCCCTATTTAATAAATGGTAGTGGGAAAACCGGCTAGCCATAAGTAGAAAACTGAAACTGGATCCCTTCCTTACACATTATACAGAAATTAATTCAAGATGGATTAAAGACTTAAATGTCACACCTAAAACCATAAAAACCCTAGAAGAAAACCTAGGCAATACCATTCAGGACATAGGCATGGGCAAGGACTTCATGACTAAAACACCAAAAGCAATGGCAACAAAAGCCAAAATTGACAAATGGAATCTAATTAAACTAAAGAGTTTCTGCACAGCAAAAGAAACCACAATCAGAGTGAACAGGCAACCTACAGAATGGGAGAAAATTTTAGTATCTACCCATCTGACAAAGGGCTAATATCCAGAATCTACAAAGAACTTAAAAACAATGTACAGGAAAAAAATCAAACAACCCCATCCAAAAGTGGGCAAAGGATATGAACAGAAACTTCCAAAAGAAGACATTTATGCAGCCAAGAGACACATGAAAAAATGTTCATCCTCACTGGCCATCAGAGAAATGCAAGTCAAAACCACAATGAGATACCATCTCACACCAGTTAGAATGGTGATCATTAAAAAGTCAGGAAACCACAGATGCTGGAGAAGATGCAGAGAAATAGGAATGCTTTTATACTGTTGGTGGGAGTGTAAATTAGTTCAACCATTGTGGAAGACGGTGTTGTGATTCCTCAAGGATCTAGAACTAGAAATACCATTTGACCCAGCCATCCCATTACTGGGTATATACCCAAAGGATTATAAATCATGCTACTATAAAGACATATGCACATGTATGTTTATTGTGGCACTCTTCACAATAGCAAAGACCTGGAGACAACCCAAATGTCCATCAATGATAGACTGGAATAAGAAAATGTGGCACATAGACACCATGGAATACTATGAAGCCATTAACAAGGATGAGTTCATGCCCTTTGTAAGGACATGGATGAAGCTGGAAACCATCATTCTGAGCAAACTATCACAAGGACAGAAAACCAAATACTGCATGTTCTCACTCATAGGTGGGAATTGAATGATGAGAACACTTGGACATAGGGTGGGGAACATCATACACCAGGGCCTGTCATGGGGAGGCGGGTAGGGGGAGGGATAGCATTAGGAGATATACCTGATGTAAATGACAAGTTAATGGGTGCAGCACACCAACATGGCACATGTATACATATGTAACCAACCTGTACATTGTGCACATGTACCTTAGAACTTAAAGTATAATAAAAAATAAAAAATAAAAAAATAAAATCTTGAGCACTATCTGTAAATCTTTATTTTATGCTCACTACAATTACCTTATCTGGTAGTTAGAATCTGTTTTCTCTCTACTAGGTATACTGTCTATTTTCCAAGATCAGCTCTCTCACTTGTGACCTTGATTTCATCCTCCTCCACCTCCCCAGGACTCACTCCATCAAGCATCTCCTCTACCTTTTGTGCCTTTATAAAACCCTCCCCTCTTAAGACTACAAATAGTTTCTGTTCTTATGTCCTAAATCTACCCTAGATCACAATCAAACAAACATCTGCTAGCCAAACTTCTTTGAAGACTGGGAACCTTCTGATATCTCATGTAGTGCTAAGTTCAGGTTAATCTGTCTTGTCAGAGACATTTGACAAAGACAATGTCAACAGTACCATCCTAATTGCCTAAATAACAGCTAACTTTCAGTTTAATCTCATTTGGTTCCTCTTTGACATTTCGTATTTTATATTTGAGGCTAATTTACTCTCTTTTTTTTATTTTTTTGAGACAGAATATCGCTTTGTCACCCAGGTTGTTGTGCAGTGGTGTGGTCTCGATTCACGGCAACCTATGCCCCCACCAGGTCCAAGGGATTCACCTGTCTCAGTCTCCCAAGTAGCTGGGACTGCAGGCACCCACTGCCATGCCCAGCTAATTTTTGTATTTTTAGTAGACACGGGTTTTACCATGTTGGCCAGGCTGGTCTTGAACTCCTGACCTCAAGTGATCCGCCTGCCTCAACCTCCCAAAGTCCTGGGATTACAGGCATGAGACACTGCACCCAGCCTCCAATTTATTATTGAAATATTTTCATCCTTGATTACCAAAGCACTATATTTTTTCTGATGTTCAAGCTGCCTATATGACTTCTAGCTTCTAAGTACACTTCATGTAGTACTTTTCTGGTTTTTTTTTTTTTTTCAGACTTTTTCTGAATAAATCCCATCCACTCTGTTCTAATAGCACCTGTGAATCAATGAGTGTCAGTTCTTTATCTCTATCTCGCTTTTCTACCTGGCTCACCTGTTAGGAGAAATGGGGTAACCTTTATTTAGAAACAACCTTGTTAGGAATTTAATTTCCATAAGAAGTTGTATTAGTCCATTCTTTCACTGCTATAAAGAAATATCGGAGACTGGGTAACTTACAAAGAAGAGAGGTTTAATTGGCTCAAGATTCCACAGGCTGTACAGAAAGCAGGGCTGGGGAGGCCTCAGGAGACTTACAATCATGGCTGAAGGCAAAGGGCAAGCAGGCACACCTTCACCTGACCAGAGCAGGAATAAGAGAAGAGGGAGCTACACACTTTTAGAGAACCAGATCTAGCAATAACTCACTAGCTATCACAAGAACAGCACCAAAGGGGAAATCTGCCCTTATGATCCAATCACCTCCCACCAGGCCCCACTGCCAACACTGGGGATTACAATTTGATAGGAGACTTGGGTGGGAACACAGACCCAAGCCATATCAGAAGTCAATCCTGCATTACACAACTGTTTTCTATAGCCAGAAATCTACAACATGACTGCACTTAAATAACTGGCAGCTGGAAAATTATTAATGTACATACCAGTAAGGAAGAAAAAATAAAATTCGCTACTGTTTAATATTTTTCAATGTTCAGTTGAACAAAACAATAACTATGGAGTATTACCCAGGGTATATGCAGTATTCTTACAGATTCTCAAAAATTTACCTATGGATTAAGTCAGGCCATAATGATTCTGATAGTTTCCTGAATTGCTTATTATTTCTCCCTTTTCCCAAATTGCTTTTAGTGAACCATTCTTTTGCATAATAGGTTGGTCTGTATTGAGACATAGTGTAAGAAATAGTTCCAGCATACTTATTACAGTTTTAAATTTAAGGATGCTGTGGGTGAGAAACAGTTTTAAAAAGTGAGACAGATTATAACATTACATAGACTCTTCAAATTATTAAGAAGAAAAATATGTGGTTTATTTTCAAAAGTTACACATACCTATTTTACATAATAGCTACCAAGTTTCCTTTTTATAAAAATTTTCCCATGAAACACATTGTCCATTTGATGTCTCCCGTTAATGGCCTTAAACTGATATATATTTAAGAATTATGTATATAGTTGTATATATTTTATCACATAAGCACCTTAAATAACTTATGTTAACAACACAGAGAAACTTTGTAAATTCATTCATCATTGTAGTACAAAATAGACAGTGTAAAAACATTATACTCCCTCAAAATGACGCAAAGCAGTACAGGATTCATTAGGATTTCTTTTTCATTTAACAAATACATTTGCATTTAGATTTGTAATGTCTTCATTAGAAGACTGAAAAAAATTATTAAAATACTTTCAAACAAATATGTAAAACATCAGAATAATTGGAGGCAATATTATAGAATGGAATGAATTTGACATGGAAGCTGTTAAATATGAATGAATTTCATTTTAATTTTGTTACTGATTAGCCAGAATAATTGTTTTACAGAAGCCTTTGGGCTGTAATTTATTTATCTGTAAAAATGAGAGTTTTGAATGAAGTTAAATTATATTATCTCTAAGGTGCAACTAGCATTCCATAAGTTGGTATAGTGTTACCACTCTCAATCATTGATTGGTGGTTTATACCTAGATTAACTTTGCAGTTAGCTATTCCAAATGTAGCTGCTTATTTAGATATTAAACCCAGTATGTTAGAAAATGGTGTCACTTCTAAAGGATACTACCAAGAACAATGGGAATGTTTCCTTCACAAAATATACATTGAAAGTAGAATCTAATTATATCATTTAATAGACAACGATAGGAAATGCGGTGGTTACAATTTTAGCTATCACATGAATAAATGAATGAATGAATGAATGAATGAGATGTCTTTCATCTATATTCATCTATTATCTGAATAGAAGCAATAAACACTCACGTTTATTTCAAGAGTAACTAATATAGGTGAGAAAGACAAAGAAAAATTTCCAGTTAGTCTAGTTGATAAATTCAGTACTAACTCCTTTGTCATACTTTTGTTTATCCAAAAAATAATGAGTTATATTATAGTAGAACTGTTAATACATATTGATTACTAAAAGTTGAGCCAATATATGAAGCAAAAAGAAAAATTAAAAGCAACTATAATTGCATATTAAGAGAGTATGATCACTAACATTGTAGTAACTTGCTAGGGAGGCAGTATTGGATAGTGGCTAAGAGCATCTCCCTGGAGCCAACCTGTCAGCAGAGTTCCAGCTCTATAAAATACCATTTCAGCCTTCTTCTTTTGTGATTTGGTGTCTGCAACAGTAACAAAAAAGTAGTTCTTTTCCTTTCTTTCTTTCTTTTTTTTTTTTTTGAGACAGAGTCTCTCTCTGTCACCCAGGCTGGAGTGCAGTGGTGTGATCTCAGCTCACTGCAATCTCCATCTCCTGGGTTCAAGCAATTCTCCTGCCTCAGCCTCCTGAGTAGTTGGGATTACAGGTGCCCACCACCACATCTGGCTAATTTTTGTATTTTTAGTAGGGAAGGAGTTTCACCATGTTGGCCAGGCTGGTCTCAAACTCCTGACCCAAGGTAATATGCCAGCCTCGGCCTCCCAAAGTGCTGGGATTACAGGCATGAGCCACCGCACCTGGCCAAAAAAGTAATTGTTAAAAATAAATTTTAAAACTGTTTTGTTCAGTTTTCATACTTAATATTTAACTCTGACAATTTTCCCAAAAATTGTTGTTAAAAATCAACATTTAATAACTGCATAGTATTTACAACTTATGGATATACCTTAATTGATTTAGTAATTCCACTACTATTGAATATTTAGGGTAGTTTTACTATTTTACTATTATAAATAATTCTTTAATAATAAAATAGCCCTTTTTAGTCCTGTGTGCAATCAGATTTATAAGTATTTGGTAGTCATTCTATTCATCTACAAAATCTTTATTCATCATAGTCTTCATATTCACCTAAATAAAATTTGAAAAAATATACTTCAAAATTATTGAAATACTAAAACAGTCTCATGTTTTGATGGAAAAATATCAAAGTTAATTTTATAACATGGTAACATATCTTGAGGAGAGAATATAAGATTTATAAATTCTCACATGCTTCCTTAGCATTCAAACACATTCTTGCATATGCCTATACCATATATAATTTACTGACATCTTAAAATATTAGATCAGAAAAAATAGGTAAAATGTCTAAAGATTAAGTTTTACAATAACTTCATTCTTTTTGTAGCTATTACTCCAATGAGGGAATTTTAAAAATAACTAATGGGTCATTAGATATATAATGTCATGTTATTAATTTTCTGTTCTTTTGGAATCTATTATTTAAATATTAGTTTATGTAATATATAGTTCTTATATATGTTACCCTATGTATTCAGAATGCCAATTCTTACCCACATTTCCACTCACCAAATTTACCTGGTGAATAAAATATATATGCTCTTCCTCATTAAAGTCTCAGTTCCTTTTTTATCTATTCCATGCAGGGATTATCTTTTTTTTCTATTCTGTGCGGCCTTCTTCATTCTTATTCTCCAGAAGAATTTGTCATTCTTTCTGATTTTATCTTTCCCTTTGAGTATCTGCCATATTACTCTTATTATGCTGCATAGTATATTATCTCCCTTACATTCTCTTGAAATTATGAGCTTCTTGAAGGCAGGGTCCATGTTGAATATTTACACATATCATCCAAGCATGTAGCAATTTAGGCATCTCTGGACTTACCACTTACTTCATTTTGTATATTTAGCACCCAGCACAATTCTTGGCTTAGCTCTAGCAATAAATGAATGAACAGATATTCTGATGATATTTAATGAAAAATCACATTTGTAATTTCTATGCCCTTCTAATTCCAAGGTCTAAGAGGATTTTACTACATTGAGACTATCATCTGAGGTGTAATTGTTTCCTTTCTATCTATTTCAGAGAACCAGTTCTCAAAAACATATTGAGAAAGGAATATAAAATGATAATTGGCAATCTTGCAAGACTGGTATTTTAAAAAATTTATCCTTGGCACAGAGAAAATTGTGATCACAACCTGTCACCATACTAAACACCATTTTTATGATTGTGAACACAATATATTTGGTGGGGAATAATTTTAGGAAGACAAAAATTATCACCCTGATTTCTTAAATGAGAATGGAAAATTTTCTGTGCTATCACCAACATATCAAGGTTATCTACAGAAATGTTTTTAGATATATTGTATATGCTAGGGATATTTTTATTTCTAAGGTTACCACAGTGATAATTACACACAGTACAAATTCAAAACTATGTTTTTAAAAAACAAACTTAAACTCAGAGAAAGTTTAGAAAATATTGAAGGAAAGGAAACCTAAGTATTTATATCTCTGGTGAAGAGTTACTTTAATTATCTTCTAGTGAACCCATGTAATTTTTTGGAAAAAAAAAATCATGGAAATAGGGCTTGGGCTTGGGAAAATTTATTAAGAAGTTGAAAGTGAAGGAAAAGCATCTCTTCTCCTTTTCTTACCAACACACATTGCTTGGCCTCTGACCCATAGAATCCAATGTCTATTTCTGTCAAGATTGCTTTTGATAACTAATAATTCTGGACCCCTTCAAAGTGTTTTCACTGTGGTAGAGACGTTTTGAAGAAAAGGTGTCATAAAGATGTAAAAAGGATACATCATTAATTGCATGTTTTCACTTGAGTTTGGCAGCTATAAATGGGGTTGCTATTTGGAAAGGGAGTCATTGTTATTCTTTTTTTTTTTTGAGACAGAGTCTCACTCTGTCGTCCAGTCTAGAATGCAGTGGCGCGATCTCCGCTCACTGCAAGCTCCGCCTCCCGGGTTCACACCATTCTCCTGCCTCAGCCTCCCGAGTAGCTGTGACTATAGGCGCCTGCCACCACACCCGGCTAATTTTTTTTTTTTTTAGTAGAGACGGCGTTTCACGGTGTTAGCCAGGGTGGTCTCAATCTCCTGACCTCGTGATCCGCCGGCCTCAGCCTCCCAAAGTGCTGGGATTACAAGCGTGAGCCACCGTGCCTGGCCTGCTATTCTTAAAGCACATTCTGGAGCTCCTCATACACTTAGGCTACATCGTAAATTGGCCTTTGTGGACAATTTTTCTCTTTCAAACAATATTCTCTTTCTCTATTAAATATTCCTTCTTTTGTTTTGAACTGGCTAGTGCCAGTGATAGAAAAAAGCAAGTAGAATAGAACAAATGTTGACATGGAATATTGTTTACATTTTTTAACAATCTAATTTTAAAAATCTTTAAGAAACAGGGCATTTATGGATCATCAAAAAATATCTGATGCAGGTAGGGTGTGTGTGGCCATTATTCCCATTTCACAGATGAATCTACTGAGATTCAAATCTTTCAATGAAGTCAGTTAAGAGAAGGAACTAGGCCTAGAATCTACGTAGTTTGCTTCCAAATTCCATGTTCTTCCCCACCCTTCCAAAAAATAAAACAAAATAAATAAAGAAAAAAGATCTAGAGACCTCAAAGGAAGCAGCAAATAAATCTTCAGTCAATATTGAACATGCTTTTGTCTAGGCTGAACCACTTCTCTTGCACGTGCAGCTGCAAAGGTTTAAACAAAGAAATAAGCCACACAGGACTAACACTATTCTAAGAGGAGGAACTTTCCACAGCGTTGAAAAGTCCTCTTGGTAGCCAAAGAACAGTAGGGGTTCCCTTTTTTATGTATTTCTTTTTTATATATTTCATATATATAAAATATTTCATATATAAAAATATAAAATATATAAAAATTTATATATATAAAATTTATATATATAAAAATTTATATATATAAATTTATATATATAAATCATATATAAAAATTTCATATATATATATATATATATATTTGAGACAGAGTTTTGCTGTTTTTTTCCCAGGCTGGAGTGCAATGGCATGATCTTCGCTCACTGCAACCTCCACCTCCTGGGTTCAAGCAATTCTCCTGCTTCAGCCTAAGAGAAAAATATCTTAAGGGGAGTCATGAGTGCAGCGTCAGGTTCTTAGAAGAGGTAAGCAATTAGGTTTCACCCTGAAACTGGGAAGAAGAGATCCTTGACTATATAGCCTGAGCTATCCAAAGTTTATTTCTACTGCAATGACTTTAATGTCTATAGTCTCTCACTCCCCACGTTGCTACTACATGTACTTCTGCTGCATTACCTATTTTTTATAATTAGGAAGGCATACAATAAACTGGACTTTGCAGAAGTGAAGGAAGTACCAAATGCTCAAAAGCGATCTTCCAGCTATTTGTCTTTTACTCCACTGATAACTACACTTGGCTTTTACATCTTGGGTTCAATTTTACTTGCCCATTCTTGAATAGATATTAGCCAAAATTAATAATTTATCCTAAAGCTACTTAAAAATGCATTGATGTTCTGAAAATGCATTGAGTAGAAGAATGTGGAGAAAAACATATTTAGAACAGGGATCCCCAAACCCTGGTACCAGTCCATGGCCTGTTAGAAACTGGGCTGCACAGCAGAAGGTGAGCAGCAGGCTAGGGAGTGTTACTGCCTGAACTCTGCCTCCCGTCAGATCGTCAGATCAGCGGTGGCATCAGATTCTCATAGGAGTGTGAACCCTACTGTGAACTGTGCATGTGAGGGACCTAGGTTGTGTGCTCCTTGTTAAAATCTAACTAATGCCTGATGATCTGTGGTGGAAGAGTTTCATCCTGAAACCATCCCCCTCTCCCCCACCCCAATCCGTGGAAAAAGTTGTCTTCCCGGAAACTAGTCCCTGGTGCCAAAAAGGTTGGGGACCACTGCCTTAGGGCATGTTGAATTATTTTTTAAGCTGTATCCACCCCCCCACAGAAAAAAAACCTATTTATAGGATTTGATACAATAAAACATAATTGTGTGCAAATAATTTAATAGGTCATCCTACATTTTGATTGAAGAATTCAGACAGAAAATATATTCAATTTTTCCATGTGCACTATACTAAAATGCATGCCAATTTCAGTTAAGACAAATTATTCCTTGGGAAGCAATGTATATTAATACATGTGTATGTAGAATTAATATAGCTTCACAGACTGCAAGAACATCAATATTTTCTACCACCAGATGGCAGAAACAAAGCTACAGTATTTTAGAATCTAAAGATTCAAATTATACACAGAAAAAACTAACTGCAGTCTCCATCCTGATTTTATTTTTAGTTGAACAGACAGAAAAATACATTGCAGCAAAATTTTGCTATGTGTTAAATAAGAAAAAAATTTTTGATTAACAAAATTTTTTCATTTGAATGGGCTGACAACTCATTATTTTTCCATCAGTTAGATTATGCTGCCTTCTAAAAGAATCATTTTTAAAAACAAGCTACCACCAGATTTGGACATTAAAAGAATTTCCTTTCTAATCAACATCTCCTTTGGAAGGCATTCTAAATCAATCCCACCTGTTCTCAACTGTGCACACTCTCCTTGCTCTACTTTCCAACGTTTTATCCTTCTTCATTTTTCAAAAACTGATCAGTTGCCCATGCTTCCCTGAACTGCTCTAGATGGTGGGGTTTGCTTACATCATCCTGTTACATATGCTGATATGGCTTCTTGTGATCTTGAATACTGGCAATATAGTTTAAATTCAGTTTGTTACAGTGATTTTTATGTATTAGGTAGTGATGAAATAATCATAAAAATAATAATGATAACAATAAAAAGTAAATGTCCACATAACATATATTAACAACTTTGATTCTAGGAATCCAGAATTATTCTCTGGTATGGTTTGGCTGTGTCCCCACACAAATCTCACCTTGAATTGTAATAAACGCCACATGTCAAGGGCGGGGCTAGGTGGAAATAATTGAATCATGGGGGTAGTTTCCCCCATACTGTTTTCGTGGTAGTGAATAAGTCTCATGAGATCTAATGGTTTTATAAATAGGCATTCCCTTGCACAAGCCCTCTCTTGCCTGCCACCATGTAAGATGTGCCTTTGTTTCTCCTTTGTTTTCTGCCATGATTGTGAGGCCATGATTGTGAGGCCAACCATGTGGAACTGTGAGTCCATTAAAATTCTTTCCTTTATAAATTACCCAGTCTCAGGTATGTCTTTATTAGCAGTGTGAGAACAGACTAATACATTCTCACTCCAGTCATAAAAGGATTTTGATATTTCAATGGTTTCTTCTTACCTTCTATAAGAGATGTTGTGAAAGAGATTCCTAGTTAATAAAAGTAAATGACTTTTATAAGACAGAATATTTGATCATCCATTAGATTAGCTGGAATTTTAAATATCTTTAATGTAACATTAATTTATGTAAATTAATTATTGCTTAATAATTAATCAGGTAAATAGTAAGCAGAATAACATTGAGTGTTTACTTGGTGCTAGAAAGTGCTCCTAGCATTATGGAAAAGGTTAGTTTTTCAAAAAATTTTTAACAACCTATGAGATAAGTGCAATGAATGTTCCCATTTTACATATTCAAAAGCTGAGTCATATTTAGGTTTCCCCAAATCCCACAGGTAATATGATGCTGGGCCCTGATTTGTAAAGGCAGTCAGATTCTTCAGCTGCTTCCCTTAACCATTTCACCATGCACCTGAACTGCCCTATTTTTAAAAAATTATGCATTCAGTATTAATTTTGTACCTTTATTCCACAAATATTTATTGAGTGCCTACTTGGTGTTAAGTATTGAATATTCACAGAAAATTTTAAAAATGAACCTCCCTCGGGCAGGTGTACAATCTGGTGGAGAATATAGACATGAGATTTATAAGGACAATAAAGATTTATGGGTACCATGACACTTATGTATTAGTTATAAAAGCAAAAAGAGAGAATGGATACATTGCCCAGAAAGTACTTTTGGGAGGTGTCTTCTGACAGGTGACAAGAGAAAAAATGTTCCAGGTCAAAGGAGAAAAGACATTGGCACTTTGTGCAGAAGTACGAAAGAGTCACACACATTTGAGGAAATGGTAATAGTTCCTTATTCTATAGGCTTAAGTTTTAAAATGGTACACCATAGGTGTACATATTTATCACAACACATTGAATGACACTTAACAACTGTGCATTTCCCTTTTTTTTTTTTTTTTTGAGATGGAATCTCGCTCTGTCGCCCACACTGGAGTGCAGTGGCGCAATCTCCACACACTACAAGCTCCACCTCCTGGGTTCACGCCATTCTCCTGCCTCAGCCTCCCAAGTAGCTGGGACCACAGGTGCCCGCCACCATGCCCCACTAATTTTGTTGTATTTTTAGTACAGACGGGGTTTCACTGTGTTAGCCAGGATGGTCTCGATCTCCTGACCTCGTTATCCGACTGCCGTGGCCTCCCACAACTGTGCATTTCTATATATATAAATATCATCTCACTTTAAAAAACTGGGATGCCAATTTTAAAGGAAACAAGGTAGGAGAGAGAGGAAGAGGCCATATCTCAGGTGACTTTGTGTAAGGAGTATGCATTTTACTATACATACATTGGGGAGTTTCCAAAATATTTAGACAAGGAAGTTACATGACCCAAAATGTGTTCAAGGACAGTATTTTGGTGGCAGTATGAGAATAAATTGGAGTGGCATGAAGCATGAGATAAGCAGACTACTCACAAGACTGTTGCAATTGTAAAGTATAGGATGACAGGACTGGTTTAAGGTAGTTGCAAAGGAAATGAAGAGTGAGAAATGGACTGCAAACTACTGATGTGTGTAATTTACTGACCTGTTGAAGGGATACGGTCTAGAGCACAAAAGGTAGGATTATCATGCATCAAGCTTGTCTACTAGGACTAGAGGGAAGGTGGTGAGGGTGATAACATAATGGTTATCATTTGTAACTATGGCTGATCACCTTGATTTTCTATATAGGTTTGGATGTTACATTAGAAGTCTCCAGACAGAAGGATTGGGGCCAAATAATGAGACACTGTGAGGAAAAGGCAAGGCTTTGTAACAATAGCTATGGAGAACAGAAGAGTAAATTAAGCAGTGATATGTGACTTCCACATATAACAAAGAGTTTGTGGATAGTTACATAGTGATAGTTAAACAGAAAACTAAAGACTGGCAGGGAGAGAATTAACAATTAACTACTGGAGGAAGAAATATCATCCAAAAAAATATACAAGGAAAGAAATGTAAGTGTAGAACACTACATGACTCAGCTGTGAATATAATCACATGATCGTAATAACATAAACACTCAATGTTGATCTAAATATTAAATAACATATTAAATAATTGTACCTATATTTGGAGGATTGTAGGTGAGAAAAGACAACGGGGTAGATAGGGTAAGTTAATGTAATAAATGTAAGGTCTCCCTCTTCCTCTGTAGGAAGTCAAGAGCTAATATCAAAAATGGAATGAAAAGAAAAAAATTATATACAGATGCTAGTTAGCAATCTGGTAGCAAATCCCAAAAAGGAAGAGCTAAGAAATGTAAGTGTTGTCTCTGGATTGGGGCACGTGGGTTGGTATTTTGGAAACTACTGGGATTTTTTTTAATTGAAATAAATAATAAGCTTTGTAAAACTATTTAAAAATTTAAAGTATGTTCATGTTTCATTTTGATAAAAATAATTAAATTTAAAATAATTTTTCAAAGAAAGCAAGGATAGTGGTTTGGAAGCCACCTTAGTGAATTAGGAGATAACACCTGTCTTATTATGTTTTGTGCTGCTGTAACAGAATACATGAGACCATGCAATTTATACCGAATAGAAATGTATTTGACTCGTGGTTCTGGGGACTGAACCAAGATGCAAGTCCAAGATCAAAAGACTAGAATCTTGTGAGGACCTTCTTGCTTCATCTTAACATGGCGGGAGATATGACATGGGAGAGAGAGAGGACCTAACCAATCTTTATAAAAAGGACCCCAGTCTCATGCTAACAAACCCACTCCTGAAATAATGGCATGAATCCATTTGTAAGGGTAGAGTCCTCATGATGTAATCACCTCTTAAACGTCCCACCTCTCAACACTGTTGCATTAAGGATTACACTTCTAAGACATGGACTTTGGAGAACACATTCAATTCACAGCACCACCCTTGTTTTGAGATCCTGTGGCACACTGAAGGTGAGAGAAGGAGCATTCTCCACAAGCTGGGCATCTGAGGAGCAGGTGGAATCATGAAGAGGATGAGTGTCAGTTAACTAGACAAAGTGTAAGGAGCTTGAAGATGGCGAGAAGTTTGCCCAAAGAAATTCAAGAGTGAAATGAAGAAAAATCTGGAAGAATCACACAACTGTATGGGGATTAAAAATCAGTTTTAAAAAATAGCATGTTGGTAAAAATTAACAGACAAATACGATTTTTAGAAATGAGTGATGGGGAAAACTATTTTAATACACTTCAGGGATTATATTTGATGTTGACATCTAAGATATTTTTAAACACCAAAACTTTAATAAGATCTTAATAGTCTTAGAACCCTGGTGACTTCCCTGACCCTGATTAGAAAGATGAATACTTACTAAAGACAAAAGAACAAGAGAAAAAAATATTAAAAAACAAAGCAAAACCCTGGGTCTGTTTTCTCCTTAGAAGGTTATGGTGTTAGAACAGGGCAGCAGGCTGCTGAATGATATCGAATAGTTCCTAGACCTTACTGTCTTAACATGCACATACAAGCTGACAATTTAAGTAACAGAATTTATGCCTTGAAGCCAGAATAACATTATTTCCAAACATATGCTTAGGACATATTTCTAACTCAAAAAACCTCATAGCAGGCAAATCAGTGCTGAGAGCAGCGGGTCAGGAGTGAAAGGGAATTGCTTTGCCTCAGGGCAATCATGAATTTGCTCAGTGAAGGAAAGCAGCACGCTCTGGTTGAAATGCGCACGTCTGTCTGTTAGTAGCATTTTGGGAGTTTTGTTTATTTTAAATTCTGACCTTCACATAATTCATTCAAGAAAAGAATACCTTAAAAGTAGGTTAGTTCTAATCCACCCAGTTTGGAATACATATTTCAATATTTCTTAGTGACCAGGAGATAGGAATAGTAAATTTCTGAGTTTAAAGAATTTACACCTATCTTAATTGTTCAGATGTAGACTTCACCTTTTTCTTTATCTTACTTTAATTAGGAATTTGACTTAAAAATCCTAAGACCTTGAGAATAGGAATTCCCCATGCCATCTTGAGTTTTCTATCACTGCTTTTGGAGGATGTAGTCCCACTATTGAACCATTAGATGCTGCAAATTCTTAATTATATGCTAAACCACAAAGTGACTTTTTGATTTTTTAAAACCAACTCTGCAGCCTAGAAACTTACAGAAATATTTTCAACTAAATACCTTGAAATTCTCTCTTGTCCTCTGTTCTGCGAATTCTAAAGAACTCCCAACTCCCTAAATGCAATATGGAGAACTAACTCTCGTTCCCACCTTGTTTTCCTGGAAATATTTCCTAATTTTTCCAGACTAAATGTTTCCATTCTACATTACCTCTCAGCTTAAGGACAAATTACCAGCTCAAAAGTAGTGTCTATCTCACATTTTCGTCAAGCAAAGAAGATATGATCACTCCCTCCTTCCTCCTACAATTGCACCCCAGTGTTGTTTCTCATCTTTTTATATTTTTAATGTAATTGCTCCCAGAAAGCAGCAGCATCAGAATCCCGTGGAGGACTAGTTAACACACAGATTGGTCGGATCCAATCACAGGGTTTCTGACTCAGTAGGTCTGGTATGGGGCCCAAGATTTGGTATTTCTAACAAGGCCCCAGATGATGCGGATGGTGCAGTTGAAGAACCACACTTGAGAACCTCTGGTCTCATATTTTCTAACTCTGACTATTCCAAATGTTACTCCACATGTCTGATGCACCTCCTAAGTGAAGTGTGGCTACATAGTATAAGAAAGAAGTTTTAAATGGTGAAATCTTCTACTTATTAAAATTCATTTAATCATAAAAATGTCCATTTGTACATGATTTCTTAAAAGTGAATTCCTTATATAAAACAGAATATATATGTTTGGGTGAAACAAAAATCTTTCATACTTCAGAGGTTTACAGTCCTTCTATGGAAAATGTGAAGTAATCGTAATCCTTTGTCTCTTCAAAGAATCAACAGAAATTAAGTATTTCTAAGAATGAGATTATTTGTATTTTAATGGCCTGGAATTTTACTTTATTAAGCAAATAGTAACAGTTGACACTTAAGGAATGTTTCTTCAAGGTTTCTGCAACAATGCTAAGTGCTCCATAGTCATTATTTAAGGTACTTTGTATACAAACCCAAAATGTATAATACTCACTTTACACATGAGCGTGCAGAAGTTGAGAGAGATTAAGTAATATAACCCAGGTTACAGAAATAGGAAAGCTGTAATCCACATTCAAACTAAATCTGAAATTATCCCAGGTAAATATGTATAGTTTGATAGGCCCACCATTAAGCATCAAGGCACTTCTGTTTCAAAAAATAAAATTATTGATTAGATGAGAAAACATTACTTAATGTTTTTTTCTTGACACCTCTCATCCTTAGTCCTCTCACTGAGTTAGAGATAACAAGCATTGCCTCTCAAAGTAATAAAAATGTATCAGCTTAAAATATTACTAAGAAATAATGTTCAGAGATTTCTGGAATATGAAAATATTATTTTTTCATAAAAAAGTGCTTCTTCCTGGGCAGAAAATTGCTTGGAGAAAGAGTGAAAGTAAGTAAGAGTGAGTATATAATTTCAGCTAAAGATAGTTCCCACTATTCTGTGTAATTAAGCCAACAAGGATTTTAAATCAAGGTTATCCACAGCGAATATAATTCACCTGTTGATAGTCAAGAATTAAACATTTTATGATTACTGCTTTACAGGCAAGCCAACAAGAACAGGCAAACCTGCACAGGAGAGTACAATAGGTCAGCAGCAGGTTATAAAAACAGTTTTCTCACTTCCCTTACTGGGATTAGTGTGTTAAGCATTGTGAGCAGATTAACATATTACTGCAGGACATTTACTAGGGTGATATCCTCTTTGTTTTCTGAAAAACATTCCTTGTATGAGATAAAAATCCATTTTAAGTTCCACTTTACTATCAAGTCATACTGTGAATTTAATAAATATATCTTCAGAAATTTAAGAGGGCAATGCTGATAAATGTTGAAAAAATAAACATTGACATTATTTTGAAGAGGCCTTTGAACATCAGGTTCAGAACTTTAAGGCAACACATTTAAGATGTTTTAGTAAGATAGAAATATTACTAGAGCTGCAACTTTTGAAAAAAGTCTTATTCTCCAATATGTAAATGACAGTCAGGATGCCTGTTTAGGGAGTAGAAATTGAATTAAGGCAGGTTTGAATCTTAGTAGAGATGACAGGAGTTAAAAAGAGAAAATGAAATAATAGAAAGTGTATTGTGGATACACAGTAGGCAGGAGAGGTGACAGTTGCACAAAAACAAAGGTGTATACTTCCTAGCTCTGTCACAAAATTGAACTGTGGTTGTGTTTCAGGTAACTTAACCAGAGCTTGGTACTAATAAGGGTGAATTTTGGGGGAAAAATTAATCATTGCAAAATAATATAATCTACCACATTTGGTTTAAAAAATCTGTTTTCTCAAATTTGCTTTTGCAAGGTTCTTGAGGATACAATCAACCAAGGTACACTTTAAATTAAAGCAGATATATGGATAAAAAAAGGAAAAATACAAAGATATCCAATATCAACATTTCCATTAAGACTTGTACTGGGGCATCTGGCCAGCAGAGTAAGGAAATAAAAAAGAATAAGTATCAAAATGCAAGAACCAAAGCTAATACTATTTGCAGAGGATGTTGTTGTCTATATTAAAACACATAAAAATGAAATATTAATGAGAGAGTTCAGCAATTTTTCTGGTTATAAAAAATAAATATACTAATTTCTGTTCACCAGCAAAAAGTGATAATAATGGAATTTAGAAAATGTAATTTGGGGCTGGGCGCTGTGATACACACCTGTAACCTCAACACTTTGGGATGTTTGAGCCCAAGAATTTGAGAACAGTCTGGCAACATAGAGAGACCCCATATCTACAAAAACTTTAAAACGTTAGCTGGGTGTGGCGCCACATGCCTGTAGTGCAGGCTACTTGGGAGGCTAGGGCAGGAGGATTGGTTGAGCCTGGGAGGTCAGGGTTACAGTGATCCATGATCGCATGACTGCACTCAGCCAGGCTTTCCTTCCCTGTCTCAAAGAAAGGAAAATATAATTTTGGAGGCAGCATAACTCTGCATCCTGGAGTGTGAGTTGCATATAGTGACTTCCTTCTAAAAGCACAAAATAAGGGTTCGGGGGAAGAAAGAATAATTTTACAATGGAGAAAAAGGACAAACACTACTTCAGACAGATGATCAAGATTATACCAACAGTTATAAATCATGTAGAGAGTAAGTACCCTTGACATGATATGATGAAAATGACACTTTACCCCCATGGTCTTCCTCCCCCAAATTCATAGCCCCAGCCTGTTCATGAAGAAAAATCAGATGAATTTTATCTGCAGAACATTCTGCAAAATATCTGACCAGACAGTAATCCTCTAAATAGCCACAGCCATCAACAGCAAGGAAAGTCTGAGAAAACGTCACAGCCAAGAGGACCCTATAAAGACATGATGACTAAATGTAACATGGTGTCTTCGATAGGATCCTGAAACAGAAAGAGGACATTAAGTAAAATCAAATGAAATCTGAATAAAGGGTGAACCTTCATTAACACTTCTATATCAATATTGGTTCATTAATGGGAGCAAATGTACCACACTAATCTAAGAAGTTAATAACTGGGGAAACTGTGTGGAGTGGGGTTGAGGAAGATGGAAATTTTCTCTTATCTGCTCAGTTTCTTTGTAAATCTAAAACTGTTCTAAAAAATGTAGTCTATTAAGTTAAAAATGTAATTTTTATTTATAATATCATTAAAAATGTAAAATACATAGTGAAAGTTTAACAAAAGTTACAAAATCTTTATAGACATACATAATCATCTGAAAAACATTTAAAAAACCAAGATAAAGTCATGCCCCACTTAACAACAGGGATATATTCTGAGAAATGTGTTGTTAGGTGATTTTAGCATTTGGCAAACATCATAGAGTCAACTTATACAAACCTAGATGGTATAGCCTACTGCACACCTAGGCTTTATGTAATAGGCTATTGCTCCTAGGTGAGAAATCTGTATAGCATATTACTGTATGGAATACTAAAGGCAACTGCAATACAATGCTAAGTATTTGTGTATCTAAGTGTATCTAAACATAAAAAAGTACAGTAAAAATACATTGTTAAAAACTTATTGGACCATCATGATATATGCAGTCCATCGCTGACTAAAATGTCACTGTGTGGCACATGACTGTATAAAAAATATACCATGAACAATGAATTCAGTGTCTTAATGTTGTAGAGATAGAAATTCTCCTCAAATTGATCAATAGTTTGAAACCAATGTCAGTCAACCTTCCAAAAGATTATTCTGATTATTCTTTTGGAATTTGAAAGGCTGAATCAAAAATGTATATAGAGATACAAAGACCCAAGAATAGGTAAAATACTGTTAAAGAAGATAAAAATGTGGGAAAATTTTCTTTACACCAAGTATTGAGAAGTAATATGAAGTTTGTATTAACTAAGATAATCTAGTATTGGTGCAGGTATAAACCAACTGAACAGTACAGACATTCCTTTTTCCCCTCCAGAAAAAGAGCCCCACACATGTTCAGAAACTTGGTTTATAACAGAACTGGCATTATAGGTTAGTGGAAAAAGAGTTTTCAATAAATGGTACTGGGACTACTGTTTATTGTTATGAAAGCAAAAACATTAAACTCTTAAATATAAAACTATTAGTTGTATAATACTTAAATGTGCAATATGAGCTATAAAACTTTTAAAAGATGAGGCTGAAGGTGGTGGCTCACGCCTGTAATCCTGGCACTTTGGGAGGCCGAGGCTGGTCGATTACCTGAGGTCAGGAGTTCGAGACCAGCCTGGCCAACATGGCGAAACCCCGTCTCTACTAAAAAACACAAAAATTAGCTGGGCACGGTAGCAGGCGCCTGTAATCCCAGCTACTCGGGAGGCTGAGGCAGGAGAATTGCTTGAACACAGGAGGTGGAGATTGCAGTGAGTTGAGATTTTGCCACTGCATTCCAGCCTGGGTGACAGAGCAAGACTCCATCTCAAAACAAAACAAATAAACAAATAAACAAAAATATATATATGTACGTGTGTGTGTGTATATATAAAAATATGAAATTTATCTTTATGTTGTCAGTTAGGGAAAGATAAGTAAGATGCAAAAAGTCACACCCACAGGAAATGATTAATACAATTTTATGGCATCAAAAGATACCATTGATAAAGTAAAAACACAAGTCACGAACTGGGGGAAAGAAGATGAGGTAGCATCCAAAATACATGAAGAAATCTTGTAAGTCTATTAAAAGACAATATGATCTAACAGAAAGAAGCAGCAAAAGCCATGAAAAGGTATGTCACAGGAGAGAAATCATGAAAAACAAATATACATATATAATTATGTTCAACCTAAACATTAATTGGGGAAATGAAAATTAAAATAACGATGAAATACATTTCCATACTCACAAAATTGACAACTATGAAAGTCTGACAATATTAAGGGTTAGTTAGTGAGATGTGATGTGAATGAAGCTTTTCTAATACGATGATGTGAATGTCAATTGCTTCAAGCATTTTGGAAAACAAATTTACATTATTTAACAAAGTTGAACTTGTAACTTAGTAATTCAACAGGTGAGTACTTACTCTAGAGAACTTTGAAAACATGTCCATTTGAACAAAAATATTCATAATAGAACTGAATAGTTACAGAAGTAGCCTGTGTACATTAATAAATAAATTAATGAATGAATTAATTAATTTTGGTATATGCACATTGCGTTGGCACTGGACGACCATGAGAATAAATGTACTGTATCCTCAAACAACAATATGAATGAATTTCAGGAAACATAATGTGTAATAAAATTAAAAAGCAAATAATAGACAATTGCGTGCAATGTAATTTCTATGTAGAACTATGCAAAAGTTAAACAATACGCTGTTTTGGCATAGGTATACAGTAAAAGTCAAAAAGCAAAGCAAAGGAATGTTAAACACAAAATTTATGATTTAATTTCCTCGAGCTGAAGGGAAAGGTAATGAAATTCAGAATGATATAGGATAGTGCAAAGATAGAAATGATAATCATTTCTAAAACCAAATGTTGGACAGAGGGTGCATTTGAATCATCATTCCTTACATCTTATACATATTTTATGTTTAAAATGTACTCCATATTTAGAAACATGGTTTTATTTTGTCTTATTTATTTATTTATTGAGATGGAGTCTTGTTCTGTTGCCCAGACTCGAGTGCAATGGTACAATCTCAGCTCACTACAACCTCTGTCTCCTAGATTCAAGCAATTCTCCTGCTTCAACCTCCCAAGTAGCTGGGACTACAGGTGTGCACCACTACACTGAGCTAATTTTTGTATTTTTAGTAGAAACGGGTTTCACCATGTTTACCAGGCTGGTCTCGAACTCCTGACCTCAAGTGATCTGTCCACCTGAGCCTTCCAAAGTGCTGGGATTATAGGCATGAGCCACCGCGCCTGGCTAAAACACAACCAATAATAGCATGGGATATCCCCAAAGCATTTGTAACAAAGTGATTTACAAAATATCTATAAAATATCTCAGAACAAACTTAAATAGATTAGGTTATTTATCTAATTATTTTTGCCCATTTTTCTGACAACATATTAGGAACAGAAGGAAAAAACTATCTGAAGCCCCAACTCTTGAAAGTCTGTGTCATTTCTACTCTATTTCTTTCCCTAAGAATGGTAAGAGCTGGGCATTGTGGTATGTGCCTTTAGTCCTAGCTACTCCGGAGGCTGAGGCAGGAGGATCACTTGAGCCCAGAACTTTGAGGCCACTGTAAGCTATGATCATGCCACTGCACTCCAGCTCAGGCAACAGCGAGACCTGATCTCAACAAACAAAAGAAAATAAAAGAATGGTAGACAAGACAAGAGAACATGAACAGGTATGAGAGGAGCATAGAACAAGAATGAGTTTTATCAGGCATTTATTTTCATGTTGGTTGCACAGATAGTGTTCCTATCACTTGATCAGTTGACATGCTCAGCGAATCAGTGTTCTGATTATTCTTTTTACTAGTTAATTAAGATTAAACCTCAATTAATTAGAATATCCTCTCTACTTCTAATAGAAATCTACAGATGACAGAAGAGGTTGATGCTAGAAATTTAAGATGATCAAGAGTCAGCACAGATGTGGTCCAACCTCTCAAAAATCATATAGTCCTTTGGAGCTAAAACCTCCATGGAGATGTTCTATTTCTGCCCCTTGTTTTGCAGTGGTTGCACTGAACCTGAATCTGCTATTTCAGAACAGAGCTAGTACTCTGTTCTTCAAAGGCTTCTACTTCTCTGGCATATACCATGATTATTGATCCTCATAAAAAGCTTCAAAGCACGCTGATGACAGAATGGCCAGAGAGACATTCCTCTGCTTTTCATTTAAGAGCAGGAAAGTTCACTGGCTGGTATATTTTAGAAGACACTTTACAATGGCAAAATAAAAGGATCGTCTACTTTATCAAAGTTTAATGTACTCGCGAGAACCAATAAATAATGGAATAGCAATAGTTTCCCATGGAGAGAACTGCAATTTCGATTCAGCATGAGAATAAATAATTACTATTGTAAACAAATCATTTTTTAAAGACAGAATGATGTTCAACCAAACACACTTAGAGCTGAATTCTGAACCATATAAATGTTTCAGAGTGCTTATGATCAACAGTGAGTTCTAACGTAAAACTGAAGGATGTCAACAGGTAGAAATTAATGAAGATCACATAGATTTTAGCTGCTTTATTAATGCATGGTTCTTCAGAGTTAAAAAAAAAACCACAATGAATTATATGGGTCATTTTCCATGATTTATGATTCGTGTAATGGCTGCTGTAGTTGAACCTATTGACTTGGCTAGAATTTAGTATGATTGTAGCTTTGCAGCAGCATTAAAAGCAATTGCTCATGTCTTAGGAATGTTGTATTATAAAACAAGTGAACATATTTTTAGAACATAATGCTTCATTTCAATGTCACTTGAAAATCCAGCTTATAAAAACCACAAGGCTGGAAGTTGAAGGGAAATATCACGTTGAGTTTCTTAGAAAATTACAGGAGAGTAAAATACTATTATAATATGAATATTTTATTGACATTAATATGCTTGCTCTTGTGACAAGTAACGTTTATTGGCATGGCCTCAATTCCTGCCAGCAAATTTCAAGCAAACATATAATTTACTCAGAATCTGGACCAACAGCACCTAAGATAGAAGCAAACAACTTTGTATCTATTAGACATACATTATATGAAATCATAGAAACTATACATTTTCCACTGTTTTGGGTAATTCTTTTAGCTAATTCACATCTTTCAGATAATTTAGAAAATTCTGTATTTTTTCATAGAAATTTCACAGGTTTAGAAGTTGAGAGACTTAGAATCTTGTGTCAGATCTGCTGCTATTTGAGTAAGTCACTTTACCTCCTTTGGCCTGCCTCAATCTTCTACAAACTGGAAATAATAAATTTATTCTTAGTTTCCTAAACTAGCTGTTCATCAGCATTGCCATATTTAAGGAATTTCTTAAGGATCCTGATTCTCAAATTATAATCAGTTTTGGGTAAGTCCTAGAGATCTACCTATTTTAAAATAAATAAATAAATAAATAAAAATAAAATTTAAAAAACCTCCCCAGGTGAGGATTCATAAACAGATTTGTAAGTGAATAAGCTACATGATTTCAAAGGTACTTTTTAGCTCTGTCATTCAGAAAATATATACTTGTTGATGAAGTTTACAATTCAAAGCACACTCGTTTTAGAATTGTAAAAGATTCCGGTTGCATTCTTATATACCAACAACAGTCAAGCTGAGATCCAAATCATGAACAAACTCCCATTCACAATTACCACAAAAAGAATAAAATACCTAGGAATACAGCTAACAGGGGAAGTGAAAGAGCTCTACAGGGAGAACTAGAAACCACTACGCAAAAAAATCAGAGATGACACAAACAAATGGAAAAACATTGTATGCTCATGGATGGGAAGAATCAATATCATGAAAGGGGCCACGCTGCCCAAAGCAATTTATAGATTCAATGCTATTCCCATTAAACTACCACTGACATTCTTCGCAGAACTACAAAAATCTATTTTAAAATTCATATGGAGCCAAATGAGCCTGAATAGCCAGGGCAGTCTAAAGTCAAGGCAGTCTTAAGCAAAAAGAACAAAGCCATTGGGAGCCCTAGGTGTTAGGCTCAAATGTCAGTTTTCTAGGAGCTGCTGCAAGGGTGGAATGGTCCATCTGTCTCAGAACTTGGTGGACAGCTTTATAGTTTTTTGATACCTTTTCAAGATAGATACTTGAGTTACATTCCTGGGGCTTTTCTCTTGCAGGCATGATGGGCCTACCTCTTGGTGTGAGGCCTCCTATGGGTCTCCCAGTGGGGATTTCCCCTGGAAGACAGACTCCAAAGGGCATATCCCTTCTGGGAATGCAGCCTCCTCCCCCTGGGATGCGAGGCCTTCTTTGACCCTTGGCCATAGAGTATGGAAGTAGCTCCGCAGAGATGTGGGCTCAATTCCTCAGGGCCACATTACCACAGACCTATTTGTTTGTTATGCTGCTCTTCACAAAGTCTCTCTAGATTGTCTGGTTTTCCTTTCAGAGCCCTCTCCCCAGAGAATGTGCCCATCAAGGCCCTAGACTCATCTTGGCCCTCCTAGCTTCCTGCCTATTTCCTGTAAGGCTACACATAGTCCTTTTATTTCCCTGTGGCCTATGAAACTGGTTTATAATAAACTCTTAGAAGAATATATTAAAAAAAAGATGAAGGCATCATACTACCCATCCTCAAACTGTACTACAGGGTTACAGTAACCAAAACAGCGTGGTACTGATACAAGAACAGATACATAGAGCAATGGAATAGAATAGAGAGCCCAGAAATAAGACCACTTACCTAGAACTATCTGATCTTTGACAAAAATGACAAAAATGCAATAAGGAAAAGGATACACTGTTTAATAAATGGTGCTAGGATAACTGGCTAGCCATATGCAGAAAATTGAAACTGGACCCCTACCTTACAAAATATACAAAAATTAAATCATGATGGATTAAAGACTTATACAAAAAACTTCAAACTGTAAAAACCCTGGAAGATAATCTAGGCAATTACCATTCAGGACACAAGCATTGGCAAAGATTTCATGACAAACACCAAAAGCAATTGCAACAAAAGCAAAAATTGACAAATGGGATCTAAATAAACTAAAGAGCTTCTGCACAGCAAAAGAAACCATCGACAGAGTAAACAGACAACCTACAGACTGGGCAAAAATTTTTGTAAAGTATACATCTGACAAACAGCTAATATCTAGCATCTATAAATAACTTAAATTGATGAGAAAAAAACAAACAATGCCATTAAAAAGTGGGCAAATGACATGAACAGACACTTCTCAAAAGAAGACATACATGCGACCAACAATCATGTGAAAAAAAAGCTCAACATCACTGATCACTAGAGAAATGCAAATCAAAACCACAATGAGATACCACCTCACACCAAGCAGGATGGCTATTATTAAAAAGTCAAAAAATAATATGCTGGCAAGGTTGTGGAGAAAAAGGAATGTATATACACTGTCGGTGGGAGTGTAAATTATTTCAACCATTGTAGAAGACAGTGTGGCAATTTCTCAAAGACCTAAAGACAGAACTACCATTTGACTCAGCAATCCCATTACTGGGTATATACCCAAAAGAATATAAATCATTCTATTATGAAAACACATGTATGTTCATTGCAGCACTATTCACAATAGCAAAGATATGGAATAAACCCAAATGCCGACCAATGATAGAATGAATAAAGAAAATGTGATACATATACACCATGGAATACTATGCAGCCATGAAAAAGAATGAGAGTATGTCCTTTGCAGGGACATGGGTGGAGCTGGAGGCCGTTATCCTTAGCAAACTAATGCAGGAACAGAAAACCAAATACCGCATGTTCTCACTCATAAGTGGGAACTACATGATGAGAACACACAGACCCATAGAGGGAAACAACACACACTAGAGCCTTTTGGAGGGTAGAGGGTGGGAGGAGAGAACGGATCAGGAAAATTAACTAATGGGTACTAGTTACCTGAAGAAATAATCTGTACAACAAACCCCCATGACACACATTTACCTGTGTAACATTTTGCACAAGTACCCTCTAACCTAAAAGTTAAAAAAAAATACTCTCGTTGAGGGCCAGGTGTGGTGGCTTATGCTTGTAATTCCAGCACTTTGGGAGGCCACAGCAGGCAGATCACTTGAGGTCAGGAGTTCGAGACCAGCCTGGTCAACATGGTGAAACCAAGTCTCTACTAAAAATACAAAAAAGAAAAAAAAAATTAGCCAGGTATGGTAGCATATGCCTGTAGTCCCAGCTACTCAGGAGGCTGAGGCAGGAGAATCACTTGAACCTGGGAGGCAGAGGTAGCAGTGAGCCAAGATCCAAGATCACGCTACTGCACTCCAGCCTAAGTGACAGAGCAAGACTTTGTCTCAAAAAAAAAAAAAACTCTGGTTGCAATTAAATTAAGTTTAACCTTAAATTAATCTTAACATTGAAACTATGCAAAACAATGTCTTAAAAATATAAGGATTTTCTATGAAAATGTTCAGGATCATTATTATGAACACAAACATCACGATAGGTACACACATAGGCCAACGCAGATATGCTCGTGACATGAAAGATTTAATCCACATGTGAACTAAAGAAATTAAATCATGTTTCACATACTACTTATGGGAGAGTCTCATTTTACAAGGAAAAATTTTATTTTAATGAGACATTATACTTTTTTTTTTTTTTTTGAGAGACAAGGTCTCACTGTTGCTCATGCTAGAGTACAGTGGAGTGATCCTAGCTCACTGCAGCCTCAACTTCTCAGGATTAAGTGATCCTCCCACCTCAGCCTCCTGAGTAGCTAGGACTATAAATGCAAACCACCAGGGCCAGCTAATTCTTTTTATTTTTTGTGAATTGGGGTCTGGGTACATTGCCCAGACTGGTCTCAAACTCCCAGGCTCAAGCGAGGCTCTCACCTCATCCTCCCAAAGTGCTGGGATTATAGGCCTGAACCACCGTGCCCAGCCTAAGACGTAAGATAATTAATGACCATGTGACCATGTAGTTTTTATTAAAGTGGCATTCCCATGTCTCCTGGTTCCCCTTTACCCAAACCCATACAAATTAACCATAAAACCTGTCTTCAGGTTTTTAAGCTGATCGATTTTCTGTGTGGTGTTATCTTCCACAACCTGATAGAATATTGGAAATTATTTAAGAAAGTAATTTGAGAATAACTAATAATAAACCCTTCTCACTGATGGCACTGACAGTAATTAGGCCACTGAGCCAATTGTGTCTTGAGACTAGTCCTAGTTGCATTATCAAGAGCAACTTTCTATTAACAACAGCCACGAAATATTCATTGAATTCTTCTAAAAGCAGCGTCATATCATTCACATATATTTTATAGGAAAGTTAAAAAATAACTTTCACTTCGTCAAAATAATTACCAATCTGCCAGGCTCGTGCCTGCCAACTCTGGTTCTTATTGGATTTTTAGATGTGACTCATGTATCCATAACTGTGAGTCCACATTAATGTTCTGCCAGAGCCTGGCATCAGCCTCTGCATAGACAATCACAAGCCAATAGACAGGGAATGGAAACAGCACTCTATTGATCTTGGCTTATTTATTCATAAACTAGGAAAGCAGTGGAACAGCTATGCTGGAAGCCTACTTTCTCTTCATGTAACACATTGGCCTAAGAGATCTATAGAGCTTTTTAAAAACAAAGAAGGCAGCAAGATTTAAAATAATAAAAGCAGTAAGTCTTACTTTTGTAATTTCCCTTGCTGATTTTCTTACAGTCCTCCCTAAAATGTTAATTCTATATTTTATAACATTTAGTTACAATTTTATTTATACTTGGTTCCTCTCTGAGTATTGTGTAAAGAGAATGGGTATTGTCTGAAACCAAAATTTATCAGAGAAGTGGCATCTTCAGAGTCTATCATGTTGGTGGTGGCAGTGTGACTGTGTGAGAAACCCTCAAGGGAAGGTGAAACTGAAGGAAAAGTGTCATATTTGGATGCTTTTCAGGAGATTCTCAATGCAGTGCGAAAACCTTGAAAATGCTGGTTTGCTTTCTTTTAAAAAGAAAAAAATATTTATTTAGGCAATAGGTATTTTTAAAAGTGAGAGAAACTATCAGAGAACTGTAGCAGAAAAGCAAGTTAAAAATAAAGGAAACAGAAAAGGAACTGATAGAGCTGATTTGATACTAGAAAGATCACCCAGGAGGCAGCGTGGAGAATGGATTGGAGATGGATGAAAATTCAGTCAGAGGCTTTGTGACTAAGTTACATTTGCATGAAGTCAATGATAGTGGGGGTGGAAAGGATGGATTGGATTAGAGGGATTTTAAGGGGGTATCAGTCATTGCTACCTGGGGCAGGAGGAGGAGGAACAGGAGGAGGAAATTTTGGTGAGATGACCAGTTCATGTTAAAGCAAAGTTTGAATTGCCTACGGCAAATCCTTGTGAAAATATTTACTTAATGGGCAATTGTAGATGTGCTCAGATATCTCTGTCTCATATATACATAAGACAGATTGTGGTGTCATTAACGTAGGTAAATGGAGTGATTGACATATTTACCAAGAAAAAGATAAACTGTAAATGGTCTGCTAGAATTGACAATAGTAAATGTTGACAACAATAATTGGAGACCTTGGTAAATGATACAGCAATCTGATGCTTAGAGGAAAAATTGAATATCAGAGTTGAAGAGTAAATTATAAGTAAGGAATTGGAGACAACAAATTGAAGCCAAGTTTTTAGAAAATTTGTTGGAAAAAGGAGTGACAGAAAAGTAGGATCAACAGCGATTTGATTCAGAAATCTTGCATACATTTATAGACTGAAGGGAAAATCATAGAGAAGCTACGTTTGAAGAGAGAAGAGAAAAAGAATAAAATATCAGGTGATATTGGAGATAAAAAAGAAATGGCATTCAAGCTCAGAAGCATACATGAAGCTTAGGCAGGAGGGTAGATGCCCCCCTGAGTGTGGGAGAGCTGAAAGACAAGAATGGAAAGGGATGCCAAGAAGTGATTTCGGAGATGAGAAGAGGGGCAGAAAGTCAATGCTATTACGCAAAGATCAAGATTTTTTAAAATAAATTTTTAACTTGTATTATTGAAATGATACATATTTATAGTAAAAATATTTTAATACAGAACATTTTAAAAGAAAAATACAACATTCTTGATATAAATAGAATTGCCCCTTGCCCTTGCCTCCTCTTGCAAGTGGGCCCACATTGGAATGTTTTATAATCTTTCATGCACTGGGAAAGTCACAAATATCACTAATATGCTTTAGGTTTCAGCTCAGTCATTTCTATCTTCCTTTTATCCTGAACTGTTTATGCTAACTCCCCAATGTTTGTCAAATAGTCATCATCCACATCACCAAATTTTTTCATATTTTCCAAACATTTCCCCTAAATATTTTCTTTCACAGACTTGAGTTACATTGAAAGCAAGAGCCACATTCCACTCATCTTCAGAATTCCACAACACAAATTCAGAGCTTTAGACATTGTAGACCAGCACCGTGAAACAGAACCTTTTGTGATGATGGAAATGCTTCTCTATGCTATCCAGTACAGCAGCTACTAGCTACTGTGGTTATCACCCATTTGAAAGGTGAAACTCAAGAACTGAACTCTTAATTAAAATTAAAAATGTGGACTGGACCTACTGTATTGAACAGTGCAGTTGTACACAATTAGTATAGTGGTTCAAAGAATTATTTTTTAGTTGGCTTTTTGGATGGCTGTATTTTTATTCCTTTTTAAAATATGTATTTGTTTTTCAAGGCTTATTGTAAATTAGAAGGAGCAAATTGGAGGAGAAATGACAAAAGAAACAGAAAAATGTTAAATCAGACAAAGGAATTTAAAAAAACTCAGTCTTAATTAGAAGATGGTCAAACAAATCTCTTAACTGATGTTCCCAATGATGGTTTCAAGTTATCTAAGGAATGGGTGAGTACCAGGAAATTTGTGTAATTTCAATCAAATTTAATTTTTACAGTAATGCCAAGAAACATATCATTGTCCCTATATCACAGACTAAAACAAAAAAACAAAAACAAATAAAACCCTTGAGATTCAGAACTATTTTAACAACTTTCCCAAAAGGTGCTAAAAGGTAAAACTGGAATCCTGACCCACCAATGCCAAAGCCTATTTTTGCTCTCAGTATGATGCTCAAATTATATTCATCACACCATACTCTAAACACACACACACACTCACACACAATGTTTTAGAACAAACTTCTATAAAATATTTAAAATATAAGCAAATCCTTCTAGTGAGTAAAGGGATAAATTCTTAACTCATTAGAAAATAATTATCTTCCAAGTGACTTATGGCCTAATGATTCTGGACAGACAAGATACCATTTTTACTTTCATAAGTCAATACAGCTATCGTAAATTTTAAAACTCTAAAAATGTTCTTATATGGCATGCATTACATTGTTTAAATATATCATTTCCCCAAATAAATTTGCTACATTTTCTTTTCTAGGAGAAAATGAAATCGGTGAATTGCAAAGATATTAAGAAAATTTTTTCATTACCTCCAAAGAATAAAATTATAAAACTTATTCTTACCTTTTTGTTTCCTGTAAATGTGTGGTATATTCCCCTTGTCCCTCGTGACAAACTTCTCTATGATTTCTTCAATGATTAAGGCCCCAAATGATACTTTAAAAATATATACATTTGTTTTATATTTTCAAAGTATTCTTAATCTTCAATTAAGAACTACACTGAAACTCTGTTGACAATGTCAATATGAAGACTGAAAGAGATGTGATGGTTTTAAGACTGGTGCCTATGGGCAAAAGAATATACTTACTGCTTCCAAATGTCTATAAATAAATTATGGTTTCTTAAAGGCCCATGAAATGAAACTTTATTTGTTGTCATTCGTTATCTAATTTCTTAATTTCTTTGTTAGGAATGGAATCCATTTAATGATTTAAATATTTTTCAAACATCTTACAACATATTTTTATACTAGAATTCTTATTTGTTTTCAAATGCCTTTCTCATTCTTTTTACTTTCATTTCATGTTTTCCTTCTGAATTATAATTGTGCATTCTATTCTGGATGAAATACTCATATTTCTCTAAAATATGTCTGGTAAACAAAACCATGTAAAAGTGTACATAAGAGGGAACCTCAGATCTCTTTCATCTGTGATTTTTAAAGTTATCCTTGGCTTTACTAAACCATGGGTTGCTATGGCTGTTGTCATCGCAGTTAAATATAGACTCTAATTTAGATAATCATAGGATAAAACCCAAAGTGACGTACTGTTTCAAATAAAACACTGATACCCCTTCATATACACAATGATGGGAGAGACATACTGTATTTAACATTCAACCAGTTGTCTGGGTATTGAACTCTGTTATTTCGGTAGTTAGGATAAACATAACCAGAGAGAAGCAAATCAGAAGGAAAACAACAAAAATTTCTGCATTTTTGTGTTTCCTGAAGCAAAAAGGCCTTATTAGGAAAAAACAAAACACTTCCACTAAATGCACCAACATATTCAGGAACGTGTATTGTGGCCTCTATCTGAGAGAATCACGTTGTTGGATTTACCATCTTTTATCCCAGCCCAACAGGTTTGATTCAATTCACATTTATTGAATGTTGTCTTTAGATAAAAGGTGTGTGTAAATGATTCATTATAATAAGGTGTTCTATACACTACTATAGGCCTCATTCTTTCTTCAGTGATAAAGAATAAAAAAAATATATAGTGAGAGAATCCAAAACACCATGGTCTTAAAGCAATCTTTTTCAGATGGAAAAACCTCTAAGTGACTGCCCACACCACCTGGTAACTCCATACTGACAGACAACACAATAATTAGGAGTAAACAAGTCATATAAAACTACAGTTTACATAGGCTTTATCTTTGCAATTATATTAGGCAGCATTTTTACAGTAGGTGTTAACTAAAAGACTGGAAAAGTAAGGTGTTGTGTATAATCCCAAATAACTGACCAAAGGCAAAATCTAACCTTTATGTTTTCACAAAACAGCTTTCTGGCCCACTAGGTATTGAGCCTCTAGGTAATCTTAAACTGAGTCGTTACCAGCTCCTATTCACCACGTGCTCTTAATTAAGCCTGAGGAATACACAAGTGTGAATTCAAAGCAACTCAACTGACGGTATTCGGTACCCGACTATAGACTGTAGGTGCACTAAAATATAAACGAATAGTGGATGGTGTATGTCCCCTGTGCAGAACCCCCTTACCTGCTTGTGCATTTCTCTTCCAGCTGCTTTGAGATTTGACTGTTAGCGTCCAGCAGCTAGTCCCCTCTTCCTTGAAAGGCTGCCCTTTAATGAATATTGACTGGCACAGGGGTACCAAAGACTGCCTCCTCGCTTTTGGATGGACTAATCCCTTGATGGACTAACCCCGTGACGGACTAACCCCGTGGTGCAACTTGTGCTCCTAAGTGTCTCCATGCAATCAGAGTTAAGAGCGTCTCCAGCTGAGACTACACTCTCGATCAGCATTTTTTCGTAGCCCTTTCCTGTTTTTCTCACCTCTGTTGATCTGAGATCACGTTCCAAATAAATCACGTTTACTGAATCCTGTTTTCTATGTATTTGAGTCAGTTTCCTTATCTTTAAAATGGAAATAATATCCCGTACTCCAATGTATAGTGGCAGTGTTTTATTTAGAAAATGGAAGAGTTGAAAAAATGGTATTTCTCTTGTCCACTCCTTAACTCTGAGCTTTCTAACAGAAAAAAGGAAAATATTTCTAAACAAATCTACCAATGACTCAGAATTCTTTTTCCTTTCCTTTTTTGTTCCCAGATTGAAATCAAGGAAGAGTTTTTTGTTTTTTGTTTTTTTTAAACGTGAATTAATCTTGATAACGTAGTTACTAGTGTTTTAAACAGTTTTACTCAAAACACTTTTGTTCTGAATTGGAGCATTCCATGGCTGTTATTTGTGTTTAGACTGAACAATCCATAGACAGGTACCATGTCTGTTGGAATCACCTTTACATCCTTAGTGTCCTTTTCAGTACCTGGGATAGAGTCAGCATAATATGAATATGTGTTGGCTCAATGGTAGTTCCACTCAAAGCATCAGAAGCATTTGAGAGTGGCCAGGCACAGTGGCTCACACCTGTAATCCTAGCACATTGGGAGGCCGAGACAGGAGGATCACCTGAGGTCAGGAGTTTCAGACCAGCCTGGCCAACATGATGAAACCCTGTCTGTATTAAAATACAAAAATTAGCCAGGCATGGTGACTGGCGCCTGTAATCCCAGCTACTGGGGAGGCTGAGGTAGGAGAATCACTTGAATCTGGGAAGCAGAGGATGCAGTGAGCCGAGATCACACCATTGCACTCCAGTCTGGAGTAACACAGTGAGACTCCGTCTCCAAAAAAAAAAAAAAAAGAACCATATGGGAGTGGCACTGTGGGCTCTGAAATCCGACAGAAACATAAGTCTCCTCTCCATCTCTTAGCAGCTATGTAAATTTGTGCTTACTTTCTTCAAACTTCACTTTCCTAATCTTTAAAATTGATGTAATAGTATTCATCTCATAGACTATATGGGAATCTAATGAAATAATGTACTTAGCATAGTAAATACTAGATAAATATCAGCTATTGCACTGAAATAGTATTACTATAATCTGAAATTTATACTCCCTATATAAATAGTTGATCATCAGAAGATAGTTCTCAGTGTTACATAGAAGAAATTTTTATAACAATTACCGAAGTACAATCTATAGCAAATTAATGGTAAGTAAAAGGATAGCCTAAAACCAGGATTTATACCATATTGTCTGATTATCAAAAAGACATAATAAGATTCAATAACAAGAAAAGAACCAATTTCTAAGCAGAGGAGTTTATTGAAGGACAGATTAAAATTTGACCAATACAGAAATAAATGTCAGTTTTAGTCATCGTTCTGTGTACAATTGTTCAACTGAACTAGTAACATTTTCTCGGTGGAAATTTACCTCATGCTTTTAATGACAATTTCTTTCTCTCTCTCCCTGTTTGTTTGTTTGTTTGTTTGTTTGTTTTTCCTTTGAGACTGGGTTTCCCTCTTGTCGCCCAGGCCAGAGTGCAATGGCCCAATCTCAGCTAATTACAACCTCCGCTTCCCGAGTTCAAGCGATTCTCCAGCCTCAGCCTCCTGAATAGCTGGGGTTACAGGCGTGGGCAACCACAGCCGGCTAATTTTTGAATTTTTAGTAGAGAGAGGGTTTCACCACATTGGCCAGGCTGGACTCAAACTCCAGACCTCAGGTGATCCACTTGCCTTGGCCTCCCAAAGTGCAGGTATTACAGGCGCAAGCCACCGTGCCTGGCCTTCTTTTCTTTCTCTTTTTTTTTTTTTTTTTTTTCTTTTTTTAAGATGGGATCTCACCCTGTCACCCAGGCTGGAGTGCAGTGGTACAATCACAGTTTACTGCAGCCTTGAGTTCCTGGGCTTGAGTGATCCTCCCACTTTTGCCTCTTGAAGTGCCCAGATTATAGAAACATGATCCATTGTGCCTGGCTAACAATTTCTTAAATAAATCTAAAGAGAACTTGCACATGATATTTGAATTTAGTACTTGGATATTAACCATACTTTAATGTATAAGTGCATAACTGAAGTTAAATTTTGACAGTGGCAAAAAAAATCAAAGATTAAAACTATATTGAACTAATGAAACAGAGTAACTAGGAGAAAATAAAAAACACCAACCAATCAACAAACAAACAAAAACATTACCTGGAAAGCTACTGTGGACTACAGAAGCTGTTATTGATATTGTGGAATAATCAGATATAATGTTAGGCATTCTTCATAAAATTTCTGGCTATTTTTATTTATTTATATTTTTTAAACTTACGATTTTTAAAAATAATTTCAACTTTAATTTTAAATTCAGGGTGTACATGTGCAGGTTTCTTAACCTGAGTATATTGCCTGATGCTGAGTTTTGAGGTATGATTGATCCTGTCATCACAGTACTGAGCATACTACTTAATAGTTTTTCAGCCCTTGTCCCCCTCACTCTCTCCCTGCTCTAGTAATCCACAGTTTCTGTTGTTGCCATCTTTATGTCCATGAGTACCCAATGTTTATCTCCCACTTATGAATGAGAACATGTGGTACTTGGTTTTCTGTTCCTGTGTTAATTTGTTTAGGATAATGCCCTCTAGCTGCATCCATGTTGCTGCAAAGGATATGATTTCATTCTTTTTTGTGGGTGCGTCGTATTCTATAGTGTGTATATATCACATTTTATTTATCCAATCCACCACTGGTGGGCACCAAGGTTGATTCCATGTCTTTGCTATTGTGAATAGTACTGCATTTAATGTGTGCATGCATCTTTTGGGTAGAAAAATTTATTTTCTTTTGGATATATACCCAGTAATGGGATTGCTGGCTCAAATGCTACATCTGGTTTGAGTTATTTGAAAAATCTCCAAACTGCTTTCCACAGTGGCTAAACTAAATTACATTCCCTCCAACAGTGTATAAGTGTTATCTTTTCTTCACAATCTCACCAGTATCTATTTTTTTGACTTTTCAGTAATAGCCATTCTGACTGGTGTGATATGGTATTTCATCGTGGTTTTGATTTGCATTTCTCTGATAATGTTGAGCATTTTTTCAAATGTTTGTTGGCTGCTTGTATGTCTTTTGAGAAGTGTCTGTTCATGTTTTTTGTCCATTTTTAAATGGAGTTGTTTGTTTTTTGCTTGTGTAATTGTTTAAGTTCCTTACTGATTCTGGATATTAGACTTTTGTAGGATTTGTATTTGCTAATATCTTATTCCATTCTGTAAGTTGTCTGTTTACTCTGTTGATAGTTTCTTTTGCTGTGCAGAAGCTCTTTAGTTTAATTAGATCCCACTTGTCAATTTTTTTGTTGTTGATGTCATTGCTTTTGAGGACTTAGTCATAAATTCTTTCCCAAGGCCAGTGTCCAGAATGGTGTTTCCTAGGTTTTCTTCTAGGATTCTTATAGTTTGAGGTCTTACATTGAAATCTTCAATCCATCCAGTTAATTTATATATCTAGTGAAAAATAGGGGTCTAGTTTCATTCTTCTGCATATGGGTAGCCAGCTATCCCAGCACCATTTATTGATCAGGACCTCTTTTCCAAATTGCTTGTTTTTGTCGACTTTCTTGAAGATCACATGGCTGCAGGTGTGCAGCATTATTTCTGAGTGCTCTATTCAGTTCCATTGGTCTCCATGTCTGTTTTTGTACCAGTACTTGCTGTTTTGGTTACTATGGCTTTATAGTATACTTTGGTAATGTACTGTATCTGGCTTTGCTCTTTTTGTTTAGGACTGCTTTGGCTATTTGGGCTCTTTTTTGGTTCCATATGAATTTTAGAACAGTTTTTTCTAGTTCCATGAAAAATGAAATTGATAGCTTGATAGGAATAGCATTGACTGTAGATTGCTTTGGGCAGTATATCTTGGCATTTTTTAATGGACATTACAAATATGTCCCTTTGGGTCTCCTAGATCTGTCTTATATAGACTTATCTAACCCAAAAGCTATATTTATACTTCTCATCTGCTTAGTATAAAGATCTTCATTTAGACACATATTAATGTCATAATTTATTAAAGTTGAAATCTTAAGAAATGAATAAATTTTCTGTATCTTATATCAAACCATTATTGAATATGTTTTAATCATTATTCAATATTCTCCCTAAAAGCATAATTTCCTCTCAGATACTATTACCCAGAAAATACTTTATTCTCCTAATGAACTAATACGTTCCCTTTTATTAAAAAAAAAATACTATATAACCCATCATACCCAAAAAGCAGTAAGATAAAGGAAAAAATATATTGATTTTATAGTGAGACTCGTTTTTCTATTTTTATAGCAATGTGACCTCCCTGAATCTCAGTTCCCTCAAAATTTAACTGGGTAAACTCCATTAGGTTTCAAGGTCTGTGAATAATCCTCTGTGGCTCCTGGCTCCACCCTCTGGGCCTGAGGTTCTGAAAGGGACAAAGAGAGGATGGATACAAAATAAAAGAAGGTTGTTGAAGTCCCCAAATTTTACAGGTAGAAAATAGGCTGATACGACCACATGGTAATGTAAATTGCTTCAGCCACTGTGGAAAGCAATTTGGCGATTTTTCACAGAACTGTAAACAGACCTATCACTTGACTTAGCAGTTCCATTACTGGGTATATATCCAAAAGAAAATAAATTGCTCTGCCAAAAAGGCTCCTGCACCCAGATGTTCGTTACAGGACTATTCACTTAAAGACATGGAATCAACCTAAGTGCCTATCAGCAATGGATTGGATAAAGAAAATGTGGTACATATACACCAGAGAAGAAAAAGGAAGAATGACTCAAAGACTGGTGTCTTAGGTCCAGAATGCACACAACAGATACTTAACAAAAAAATATAAGAATGATAAGCACATGAAAGATGTTCCATATTACTTGTCACTAGGGAAATGCAAATTAAAACCACAGTGCTATGCGTCTAGATAACCACCAAAAAGGCTATAAACAAAAAGTCATATAACAAGGGTTGATAAAAATACTAAGAAATTTGAACTCTCATACACCGTTTGTGTGAACATAAAATGAAACTTTGAAAACAGTTTATAAGTTTCTAATACATTTAAACCTACATTTACCATACAACCACAGTTCCACTCCTAGATATTTACCCAAGAGATATGAAAACCTATGTTCCCCCTCAGAGATTTGTACTCAATGATATTCAAAGTAGTTGTATTCATAATGGCCAAAAACTGGACAATTACGTAATGGCCAAAAAAAGGTCTATCAACTGAAATGCAAAAACAAAGTTGGTATATCCATTAAAAATATTACTCAGCAACACAAAAGAATGAAATACTAACAAAACAACATGGGTGAATCTCTAAATTATTAAATAAGAAGCCATACATAAAGAAATATGTGCTCGGCTGGGCGCGGTGGCTCAAGCCTGTAATCCCAGCACTTTGGGAGGCCGAGACGGGCGGATCACGAGGTCAGGAGATCAAGACCACCCTGGCTAACACGGTGAAACCCCGTCTCTACTAAAAAATAGAAAAAACTAGCCGGGCGAGGTGGCGGGCGCCTGTAGTCCCAGCTACTCGGGAGGCCGAGGCAGGAGAATGGCGTGAACCCGGGAGGCGGAGCTTGCAGTGAACTGAGATCCGGCCACTGCACTCCAGCCTGGGCGACAGAGCAAGACTCCGTCTCAAAAAAAAAAAAAAAAAAAAAAAAAAAAAAATATGTGCTGTAGGAATCAATTTTATGAATTCTAGAAAAGATAAACCTATTATAAGACACAGAAATCAGTGTTTGTCAGAGGAAAGGGGTTGAGGCCAGGAAATGAAAGGCAAAGGACTATTTGGAGTCAGAGAAATGTTTTGTAATTCAGGCGTGTCCAATCTTTTGGTTTCCCTGGGCCACATCGGAAGAAGAAAAATTGTCTTGGGCCACACATAAAATACATAACACTAATGATAGTTGATGAACTAAAAAAAAAAAAATCGCAAAAAAAAAATCTCATAATGTTATGAATTTGTGTAGGGCCTCATTCAAAGCCATCCTGGGCTGGGGGTTGGACAAGCTTGTTTCACATCATGATTGTGGTGGTGTTTATATGACTGTGTTTGTTTGTTCTAACTCATGAAGTTGTAATTCTTAAAACTGGTGAATATTGTTGTATATAAATCATACTTCTATGATTAAAAAATCAGGTTAACCACGAAGAAATTAGTGCAATTATTGAGATAGTAACATTCTCACTAGATTGTATTCTGATTTGCTTTCTTAGAGGGAGTAAAGAAATGAATTGTAGCTAGAACACTCAGAATTGCCCCCCAAAATCTGGATAGGCCTGTAGTAGTATCTTCCTCACTTGACTATTATTGGTTTAGTGTTTCCTCTATTGAAAGTGAGGTGGTGGAAAAGGTGAATGTACAATTGAGGAAGAGAGACCAATCAGAGTTATTGTGATAGTTAAATGAGAGATTAGGAGGATCTTATTCAGGATAATAATAGTTTGAATGGGAAAATGTGTTTTGATTCAAAAAATATATTAATGTTTTTCATGATTATGAGCTTGCTTTCCTATGCAGGCATTCACCCTTGGCATATATCCTGCAAAGTCATTCTTTTTTGAGTCATATGGCGCAAATGACATATTTTAAGACACTTATAATAGTTACATTAAATTTTAAAATGGGCTTTGAGTCAGAGTGACACAAAAAGCCAATATTACCAGCAGTCAGTGAAAATTAACATATTGCTGACACTTGGTCCTGTATTATTCTATTTCTCTTCCACTTGCTTTGTCAAAAAAAATTAAGAATAAGATTTTTTTAGAGTGGTAGAACTCACATTTTTCGGGGCAAAATGACATGTAATCAACTTTTACATTTATTTCTCTTCACCAGAGCAAGTAACAGTGATCCAAACTGGGAAATCAGTTTGAAATGAAAGGAAACTTTAAGAAGGGTTTTAATAAAAGACTTCCAGGAAAAAATCCAAACAGTTAAACAGAAGTATCCAAAAAATATGATCTCTTCAACGTCATTACAGGGGTGGCTTTACAGATTTCCAATGCCCAAAAGTCTACCAAGATTTACTCTGTTCCAATTCAAATAACATTTATTCTTCATCAAAGAGAAACATAAAATGCTGAGTAAATTTGTGGGCAACCTGTTTCCTATTCTGAAAGAAAAGTAAATATTTGTAGCATTTATAAAGCTTGCTATAGAATCCTGTAACTGAAAAAAAAAAAAAAAGACTCTGAATGGCATCTTTTTCTAACTGCATAAACAGCTGGCTCTTGGATGGATGTTTGGCTGAAATATTTTACCATCCTGGACACCAAGTTTACTTTAAATGATTCAAGGAATTTGCAGAACGTGGAGATAACATCTGTTACCAAGGTATGTGGAACACATCTACTTCAATTGCTCTTCCAATAAGGGAATCATGCACGTTTTTTAGATCAGCAGAAAAACACAATTTTGAAAATTGGATGACATGATCTTTTGCATGAGAATAATTGATTAGACCAATGAACTAATTGTTGACTTATAGTTGTCTGAAAAACTGAGTTAGTGACTTAGCAAATAGAGTTTCTGAATATCAGAAATAAAGTAGGAAATACTTTTAAAGTCAAATTTAGTTGAAAATTTTTACTTTTTGACATTTTTAACACTATATAATATTTATTCTAGTAATCTAGGATAAATGTGATTTGGGACTAAGTACATACAGTATAATGGATATTGTGCATCCCACCACTAATTTATTTATTTAATCTTCTTCAAGTCTCACATGGAGATTTAATGAGATTTAAACTCATGTTGCAATTTACTTCATGCAATTCTTGCCTTTTGTTTTCTTGTTTTTTTTTTGTTTTTGTTTTTGTTTTTGTTTTTCAGAACTTTCCGCCTTAGAATAGCAGTGCAGGGGCTTCCATTCCTGCCCACTCTACCCCCATCGATTCCTGAATGTGTTTTGGTTCCTCAAACATGGCTCTCAGCTTTCCATTCAACAACTCTACCTGACAAATATTCAAGTGCTTTAACCAAGTTCGGAGTTGAGAGAAAACTGAGTTATGTAAAAGCAAGACTTGAGATAGAGGACATGAGAGTCACTCATGGCAATAACAGAGGGAAAAGAGAAGAAAACAGGAGAGATGAAGGAGATTATGGAGAAATAATTTGAGAAGATCTAGATGAGCCTGGGAATGTTACAATCAAACTTGCAGTTTAGAAAGATCATTTTGGCAGCTATGTGAAGAAAGGTTTGAATTAAGAAAGCCTAAAAGGAATTAAAAGAGGACTTTATAGTAATGATTTATGTATGATATTTGACAATAGCAATAAGGAAAACTAAAAAAATTCAGAGGCATTTGTGAGTCAATAGTTCTTGTCATTATTTAGAATAGCGATTATATTATTATAATTGTATATATAGACAAAATTTCCTGGCTTAGAAGGAAAACTTAATGACATTGTTATTTCCTTTGCCCAAATAATTCCCAAAGGATTCGAGAACTGATTTCTATTAAAAAAAAAGAAAAAAATTGAAAGAAATTCAGAAAAATATGCTTAAATTTGTGCGTATGTTAAATTTGTGTGTATGAGAATCCAAACTTCAATCTTTTCTTAATTACTAAAAATCATTTTTTAAAACATCCATTTCTTGACAAGGAAATTAGACATGATTTATGTACATTTTCTTCAGTTGGGTCTAATATGCTGTTAAACCTATCCACTGTTTTTTTGGAGACTTTTTGCTCTGTCATCTAGGCTGGAATGCAGTGGTGTGATCACAGCTCACTGCAGCCTCAACTTCATGGGCTCAAGTAATCCTCCCATCCCAGCCTCCCCAGTAGCTGGGACTACAGGTGTGCACCACCATACCCAGTTAATTTTTTGATTTTTTGTCAAAACTGGGTCTCACTCTCTTGCCCAGGCTGGTCACTGATTTCTTAATTTCAGTCATTTTATACTTTTTTTAAGTCTAGAATTTCCATTTGGTTCTTTTATAATGGTATCGAATTCTTTGCCAAAAAGCTCAATATTGACTTTAATTACTTGAACAAAAAATTATTTTACAAATTCATTTATTATATTTCTAATATTTGTACCAACTGAATCTTTGACTAATCTGCTTCTGCGCACTATTTTTTTTTCAATTATCTTTGATCCAATTATTTTATCTTTTCTTTAGACATGCTATTTATTTTTGACTGAGAATAAGAAATTGTATTCCACACATGGAAACCAAGTAAAAGCAGGGAAAGAAGAAATATTTTCAAACACATAAAAGGAAAAATATACAGCAAATTCGGATTTATCTTATTACACTTAGTCACTATTTTACAACATTTACACAGGTCAAGGTTTTAGATGGCTTCCATGAGTTCACAGACTCACTAGAAAGCCCACAAAGACTTCTGAAACTCAGGGCCAGCGGGAAGATAAGGTGAGTAGAGACCAAGAAGAGACTCCCTCACAGGTGAAAAGTATTGGACAGTTGCAGTCCAGGATCAAAGAAGGTGCAAGTTTGTTATTAGAGAGGGCCATCAAAAAGTTCGAGTCTAAAAGTAGACTACTGTTATCACTAGGAAAAATTGGGAAGCGTTTGTAAGTAGAGGCTAAAGAGGTTGAAAAATTGCTGATGGCAAAGGCAACTAGAAAGTTCAAGTCCCAATAGCTTCACAAATTACCCCCATGGAGTTAAGTCCAGCAATCAAGGAACAGAATCAAGAATTACAAGGTACTATCCCTTTCATATGTGTATTTCAATTCTGATCATTTATCATGTACTAATTGAGTCATCAGTATTTCTCACCTTGACCATAGCAATCGCATTTTAACTTACTGGTCTCTGTGCTTCCACTTTTGTCCTGCTGCAACTTATTGTTCATAAAGCAGAAAGGTCCTTTAAAATGTAGGAATGATCATGTCATATCCTGGCTCAAAACCATTCAATGACTTCCCATAACAATCATAATAAAATGTACACTCTTCATCATAGCCTGCAAGGATCCTACAGAACCTGACCCTTGCCTACCTCACCCATTCTGCATGTCATCCAACCTTCTCTAGCCACATTGGCCTCCTCAGTTCATGAGGGTTTATTATTTTATTTTTCTTCATAATACTTGTGTGTTAGGCCATTCTTGCAATGCTATAAGGAATTACCTGAGACTGGGTAATTTATAAGAAAAGAGGTTTACTTGGCTCATGGTTCTGCAGACTGTACGTAAGTATAGTGGTATCCACTTCTGGGGAGGCCTCAGGAAGCTTCTAATCATGGCAGAAGATGAAGCTGGCATGTAAAATGCAAAAGCAGGAGCAAGAAAGAGAGAGAGGTGAGGGGAGGTGCCACACACCTATCTCTTGAGAACTCACTCACTATCCTGAAAACAACACCAAGACATGAGGGATCCACCCCCATAATCTAAACACCTCCCACCAGGCCGCGCCTCCAGCATTAGGTATTATATTTTCAACATCAATTTGGGTGGGGACAAATATCTAAACTAGGTCAACTTATGTCCACCAGAACTTATGTAATAGATTTATTTGTTTCTTTTTCTTCTACTAAGATCTGTAAGAGCAGGCAATTTGTTGAGTCTGTTGCTCTCTTTAGGAAAGTAAAAGATTGACTGGAGAAAAGGAAGTGCTCAGCACATCTTTGTAAAATTAATTACTGAATTAGAAGGTGAGAGGTACATGAATACAAGGAGGGAGAGTCAAAGGATGCTGGTCAGATACTAAACACCTTCATATCAGTTAAGTTCAGAGAACTGGAGGGAAATTGAAGTGAAAGAGTGTCCAGTAGCTGTTACTGAGCTGGGGAATCAGGATTTCATTCCAATTCTCAGCTAGGGGATAAACCCGAGACTACAGATACATTTCCTTTATTGGCCTTGGTTCCTAAGGACTAGAGGTAGGCTTGGGTCTCCAGGTTGTCAGGGTGAGCTTGGGGCTATGGTAGGGGAAAATATCAATAAATTTAGCTGTGAGTTCTACTGAAGACAGAAGCAGATGAGAAAGAACTGTTAGGAGAAGCCTACTAGATGTGAAAGAAGCCAATTCTTGCTGATTTTCCCAGCATTCTCCTGTCTCATAAGAATCCTAGAGGTTTTTTCATGACAAAGAACTTTATTCATGACAAAGAGGCACTTCCAATAGTTTGTTCACGCCCAGGAAATTAAAATAGGCCTAAGGGAGAATAGACATACTATGTTCTGGAAATGGTTGTGCTACACAATGAGTAGTTGAAACCACAGGCTGGGGCTGCATGGTGAATCCAATCAGCTGAGCAGGAACTGGTCTCTTTCTTCACAATAACAGGAGAAATGGTTGAAAAAATGTATTACTACTCAAAACATACACAAAATTAATATTTCAGCCTAGTTTTACCTCCAGATTTTTTTGCTATTCTCAAGGAGTAAGAGTGGTTACTTGTTATAAAAGGGTTATGATTTCTGTCTTTAAAAAAGTAACACACAGTGTGTGACCATTGCAAATGATCTAGCATTAGGAGCCACTCATATGCAAAGCCAACTTAAAAAAAAAGGGTTAGAAACCTGCTTACAATCTTTTCTGACTTCAAACTGCATCATAAAACTAGTCAAGCTTAACTCAGTGACGTTCATGCCCATTTATAAAGGCAGTGAAGTTTAGGATCATTTTTCTTTACCCTATCAAAATCATGATTTATAATCTGACTCTGTTCAAAATGTTAACAGTAAAAATATACTTTACTTATTGCTTTTTATATTATTTCTATAGAGCTCAGGATATGAGAAATACAGTGTCCCATGATAACAAGCAAGTTGTCCACCATAAATAACAAAAATTAAAACATAAATACAGGTGACTTTTAAGAACAAAGGCTGAAAAGAGGGAGAAAGGGAGGGAAGGAAGCAGGGGAAGCAGGTATAAATATTATGGGCTAAATAAATAAATACTATGGGCTCTCCTCTTTTTCCTTTCTATGAACATTTTTCAGAAGTCTCAGCTTATTGGAAATTTCTCACAGTTTAGAAGCAAGGGTACAGAAGAAAGATATGAGGAAATGGCAAGAAAAGTAAAACTAGGAAGCACTGGAGTATTTAATGAAGACTGGGGGAGAACATAGAGATGGTGTTTTACTTTCCTCCAATCTCCCCAATATTACCTCATAATTCTTTTCAAAGATTAACGTTTGGTTTTGTTTTACTTCTCTATTTTTGCTGCTTTTCTGTATTTTAGTTATCCTTTCTATTTTTATTATATAACTTATTATTGTTATTGTTTATGTTATTTCTTTTGTTATGTTCTTTTTCCAGCTTCTTATGTTGAATTCTTGGTTTGTTCTTTCCTTTACTTGTTTAGACAAAAATATACTTATAAATTTATTTGAAAATTTATAAAACAGTACACTTCCCTCTAAGTAGTACTTTAGCTTTCTCTTTCAAATTTTGGCAAGTAGTGCCTTAAGTATTACAAATAGTGAAAATTAAATTAAATAATTTAAATAAATTATAATATTTGTTGATCCCCCTTTATTATTTTAAGCACAGTGGTTATTTAAAATTATACTATTTAGATTTCAAATGGATTGAATGTTTGGCTACATTTATTTATTTATTTATTTTTGAGATGGAGTCTCACTGTGTCACCCAGGCTTGAGTGCAGTGGCACGATCTCAGCTCACTGCAACCTCCAACTCCCAGGTTCAAGCGATTCTCCTGTGTCACTCTCCCAAGTAGCTGGGACTACAGACACCCACCACCACACCCAACTAATTTTTGTATTTTTAGTAGAGACGGGGTTTCACAATCTTAGCCAAGCTTGTCTTGAATTCCTGACCTGGTGATCCGCCCGTTACATTCAGACTTCCAAAGTGCTGGGATTACAGGCATGAGCCACTGTGCCCACCCAACATCTTGGTTTTTAATTTATAATTTTACTACACTAAATTAAAGAATATAAAGTCAACATTTTTATTCTATGGAATGAATTGAAATTTTCATTATAATACTTTTTCTTCTCTTCCTCTCTTTCTAGGGTTTTTAAAAAATGAGATGAAACTCAAATAGCATACAATTAAGCATTTTGAAATGTATAATTCAGTGACATTTAGCCCATTCACAATGTTGTGCAAGACCGTGGCTCTCCAGTTTCAAAACCTTTCTTCATCCCAGAACAATACTCTGTATCCATTAAAAACTCCCCCTCAACTCTCCTCTCACCCCCTGGTAACTACTAATCTGCTTGCTGTCTCTATGAATTTACCTGTTCTGGATATTTCATATAATAGGAATGGTTTCATGCATGGCTTCTTTTCCTTAGCATGTTTTTGTGGTTCACCCAAATTTTAGCAGCCATCAGTACTTCATTACCTTTTATGAATGAATAATATTCTATAGCATATATGGACCACAATTTATCCATTCATCTCTCAGTGGACTTCTTAATCATTTTTCTACCTTTTGGCGATTATGAATAATGTATGAAAGTTTCTGTGTGGACATATGATTTTATTCCTCCTGGGCATACACTTAAAATGAAATTGCAGGGTCATATGGTAATTACATATGTAACTTTTTGAGGCACCACCAAATCGTTTCCCACAGTGGCTGCATCATTTTACATCCCCACCCATGTACAAGAGTTCTGCATTCTCCACAACACTTGCCATAGTTGGCTGTTTAATTATAGCCATCACAGTAGGTATGACGTGATATCTCATTGTAGTACTGATTTGCATATCTTTAATTGCCATTTATGTTGAACATCATTTCTTGTGCTCATTGCCCATTTGTACATTTTCTTTGAAAAAATGTATATTTATGTCCTCTACCCATTATTTTTATTGGATTGTCCATCTTTTTCTTCTTGAGTTGTTTTCATTAGATTGCAAAACCGCAAAACAGTAGTTGCAGTTTTGCCATTACTCTTAGTGGCAAAAACTGGAATAACTTTTGCACCAACCTAATATATATTCTCCATACTAATTCCTTACCAGATATATGATTTGCAAATGTTTTCTGTGATTCTGTGGGTTGTCTTTTCACTTTCTTGATGAGGTCCTTTGGTGCACAAACATTTTTAATTTTTATGAGGTCAAATTCATCTATTTATTCTTTATTGCTTGTGATTTTGGAGTCAAATCTAAAAATCCATTGCCAAATCCGAGGTCATCAAGATTTACCCTTATGTTTCCTTCTAATGATTTTGTAGTCTTAACTCTTATATTTAGGTTGATCCATTTTGAGTTAATTTTTATATATGCAGTAAACGAAGAGTTCAAATGTATTATTTTGCATGGTTATCCAGTTGTTCCAACACCATTTGTTAAAGAGACTATTTTTTTTCTCATTGAAGAGCTTAGCACCTTGTCAAAAGTTATTTGGCCATAGATGTTTGGGTTTATTTCAGGACTCTTAATTCTATTCTGTTCGTCTATATGTCTATCATTTTGCCAGTACCACACTGTTATGGTTACCGTTGCCTTGCCGTTAGTTTTGACATTAGAAAGCATGAGTCCTCCAAAGTTCTTTTTCTTTCTCAATAGTGTTTGGCTACTTAGAGCCCCTTGTAATTCCATATGAATTTTAGGGTTAGCTTTTCCATTTTTGGAAAAAAGGGGGGCATTGGAATTTTAATGGGTATTGCATTGTGTCTGTAGATCACTTTGAAAAGAATTGCCATCTCAACATTATTAAGACTTTCAATCCATGAACATGGGGCATCTTTCCATGACATTATTTTCTAATGAACTATTTTAGTAAATATTCAATGTATGCTTAAATAAAGTATATTCTGTTTATTGACCATGGAATATATATTATATACATAATAACTCAAACCTTTAATTGAATAGATTTCTAGTAATCTCCACTTTATTTTCTGTCTATTTTATTCTATCTCTTCCTGAGGAGCATATGTTGATATCTTCAACATTAATTGTTGGTTTATCTCTTGACATTCTTATCAGTTGCTTTATATAATTTGAGGCCATATTGTTGAGTGAACATATGTTCAATTGATTATATACCTTTGCTCATTATTTTTTATTTTTACTGTTATATATAACACCCCTTTTTAGAAAAGTAATATAAAATAGCACATAAATGAAATCACAGTCTTTAAAGCCAGACACCCGGAGTCCAAACTGCCATTCTTTCACTTTCTTTTGAAATTAGCTTCATTTTTATGAGTAACTTGTTTTTTCTGCCTATAGTTAATCCACCTTAACTTTTCATGTATCAAGTTGTTTTTCATATATCAAGTGTAATTTTTGCAACTTCTTTAACTTCTGAATTTCTTACTTTTTTAAAAAAAAAAGAGGTAAATTCTTACTCTGTCACCTAGGCTGGAGTGCAGTGGCACCATTATAGCTCACTGTAACTTCAAACCCCTAGGTGCAAGTGATCCTCCCACATCAACCTCCCAAGTACCTAAGACTACAGGCATGCACCACTACATCTGGCTTATTAAAAAAAGAATTGTAGAATCAGGGTCTCACTACGTTGCCAAGCTAGTCTTAAATGCCTGGCCTCAAACAATCTTCCTGCCTTGACCCTCCAAAGCACTGAGATTACAGATGTGAGCCACTAACCCAGGCCTGAAATATCAATACTGCCGTCTCAAAATTATTGCAAGAATTAAATAAGGAATCATAGATATAAGGTTTATTATGGTAGTTATGGAGTACTACTATCTCTACTAACCTAATCTCTTCACCTGAAATACTCTTACTTACTCATTGTGTGACAATAACTCATGCTCTCAACTCATTTTCAGGATAACTCCTCTCCTCCTGAATAACTGAGGAGCCTGAATAATTGACTCTATCCTTTGAAACTTATACCCTGAACATGTTTCAGTAATAATTCTGTGACTATAATTCTGTGTCTCATTCTCCTTTCAAGACTGAAAGATATGTAAGGAAAAATCCGTATCTTCCATATTTATGGCAATTAGCCTCATTTTTATGAGTAACTTGTTTTTTTCTGCCTACAGTTAATCTACCTTTACTTTTCATATATCAAGTTGTTTTTCATATATCAAGTGTGATCTTGGCAGCTTCTTTAACTTCTGAATTTCTTTCCTTTTTTTCCAAGATATATACATACATATGTATCAAATATATATACATTCGAGAGAGAGAGATACATATATAGCCTAATACGATATCTAGCAATTTTTAAGGGCATGCTTTCTGTAGAATTAATAAATAAATGATATGATTGGTCTACAATAGCACTGTCCATAAAATTTCTGCAATAATGAATGTATTTTATATCCATGCTGCCCAATATTGTAGCAAATAGCCACATTTGTCTATTAACCACTTGACATGTGGTTAGTGTGAGTGAAGAACTGAATATTAATGTGTTTCATTTTTGATTAATTTTAATTTTAATCACATCTGGCCCAAGGTCACTATGTCATATAATACATGTCTTTCATACTTATGTTGTAAGTCACATAGTTCAGTAAACTCTCCATTAGCTTCGCATCTTATTCAGAGTAAAAGCCAAAGTCCTCATATTGACGTCAAAGGACCTACACATTAGGGTTCTGTCATCTACAATTCCTCTCTGAGCTCTCCCCTGCCTCTCCACCACAGCCACAATGGCTTCCTTGCTGTCACACTCTCACCTCCAGATCTCTCCTCAGTCCTTCCCTTGCTCAAAAATTCCTCCTTTAGGTATCTCTAGGGTTCCCTCCCTCAATTTCTTCAGGTCTTTACTTAAGTGATAGCTTCTGAATAAAGTCTTGAGATCACATCATCAAAAAATTTTACCTCCTTCCTTGTATACTACCCCTCTTCCCTGTTCATTTTTCTCCATAGAAACTGTCTGGTAAACTCTAATTATTTACCTTGTTTATTGTCTATGACCACCTACTAGAATTCAGAAGAGTGGGGATCATTTTTTTCTGTTTATTCATTACTATATCCCCAACTGCTAGAATAATGCTTTACGTAGTAAGTGTTCAGCTAATATTTGTTGAATGAATGAACAGGCATACTGACAAATTTATGAATAATTTAAAAAGTCAGACGAGAGTTGTATCTTAACACTACTTGCTCCCTGAATCTATTCCAAATTTTATGTCAAAATTCAATGAGTTGACCTTATACAAATTTCAGAATCCCAACATTACAAGAAACTCTGCAAAATGGCATGAACAAATTTAAACGATAGGGAGGCTGATTTCTATCACCCTAACCTGTTATATTTCAAGTCCTTGCTCCTTCAGAAATTTTTCTATAGCCATCTCGAAATGTAGACGAACTGAAATAAATTTTGGTTTTGTAGATACTTCTTACAAGCAAATAATGATTTCAGATTTATGTTCTCTTCAATTTTACAGTTACTACTTACATATCTTTAAATGTGTTATGATTGTGCTATTGTAGATACATTCTGAGTTTCATGGCACACTGTGTTCAGTTTTTGGGTTTTATTTGTTTGTTTTGCTTTCGTTTATTTCTGTGTTCCATTTTTGGGATATAAAGTTTTATACTACAGCTGGGATAGTACTTTCTACTTCATCTCATTCTTCCTTCTGAAACCAACTCCAAATTTAAGCTCATCAAACATGCAAAAGACATTAAGAACAGTAGATATATCCGCTTCCCCTACTATTATTCTTATCCAAGTGTTTAGGAAAAGCTCAAATACCCAGCTGGTTCAAAAGCTGTGTTATTCACTGTTTTGACTGATTCAGGCCTGAGCAAGTATGGCTTCTGTTATTGTCCTGGAATGCTGACACCCAAGTTCATTAAAACAGTTCACCTCTGTTAGAGAGTGTATAGACCCCTTCAAGTATATGCCTAGAAGAAAAGAAAAAACAAACCAGACGTCCCAAACATTATCCAAATTTTAGACATTCAACCAAAATCAGTAGATAATAGAAATATAAAAAGAAATCTCTGAGAGTAATTGTGATTATGTATCCTATCCATTACCTACAGTCTAGGAATATGTTTTGCAAAGTAATTATTTTCAGTCCCAAAACGGACCTATGGAAAAGTTAACAAGTGGCTAAATCCCAAGGATGTGTGTGATGGTAATACTGTCAATCTGATTGGATTGAAGGATACAAAGTATTGATCCAGGGTGTGTCTGTGAGGGTGTTGCCAAAGGAGATTAACATTTGAGTCAGTGAACTGGGAGAAGCAGACCCACCCTCAATCTGGGTGGGCACCACCTGATCAGCTGCCAGCATGGCTAGATTAAAGCAGGCAGGAGAAGATGGAAGAGCAGACTTGCTGAGTCTTCCAGATCTCATCTTTCTCCCAGGCTAGATGCTTCCTGCCCTCAAATATCAGACTTCAAGTTCTTCAGCTTTTGGACTCTTGGACTTACACCAGTGATTTGCCAGGGGGCTCTCAGGCCTTCAGCTAAAGACTGAAGGCTAGACTGTCGGCTTCCTTACTTTTAAAGTTTTGGGACCCCGACTGACTTCCTTCCTCCTCAGCTTGCAGACAGCCTACTGTGGGACTTCACTTTGTGATCATGTGAGTTAATGCTTCCTAATAAAATCCCTTTCATACATACATCTGTCCCCTTCATATATACATCTATTAGTCCTGTCCCTCTAGAGAACGCTGACGTATACAGATTTTGGTACCAAGAGTGGTTCTAGAGGAACAGAATGTGAAGAATACTTTTCTTTAGTTGGTTTTGGGGTTTCTGGAGTTGGCTGCTTAACATGATTATTCCCCAAAATGCTAAGGACTCTACTCCTTATAATATGGAGAGTGCTGATAGCCCTTGGTGTGAACTGTTTAGAGAGTTATGCAGAATAAATGCATTTGATACTCCTGATTCACTGCTCATGAGAGGCAAGGAGTTTAGTGACTCTGTACATAATACCTTTGACCATATGTGGAGAACCAAGGAATATAGTGAAGTTGATTGATTGCTCCTAAGTTCGCTGGACACAATGACAAAAGAAAAGGATGATTTCAGGGATTCTAACTCCTGGCTCCGGAAGCACATACTTAACCTCAAGTCTTCCAAGACTGTCCTGAGTGAGAGTCTTATCTCCTATAGACAAAGGACTGAAATTGCAGAAACTCAGGCACGAGCTCTTCTCATGTGAGTGGCTGACCTGCAATGAAAGGTACATGCTCAGTCTCACCAGGTGTCTACTATTAAAGTGAGGGCATTGACTGGAAAAGAATGAGACTCTGCAACTTGGAATGGGGATATATGGGAGGACCCTGGTGAAGCTGGGGACACTAAGCTTGTAAACTCTGAGGAGCCTTTTTGGTCAAAAACTGAAGATATTTGTATCTCATGTAAATGCTCACCAAAGAATGACCTCAGCAGAGGAGGATTTTCAGAATCAAGTGGATAGGATGACTCGTTTTTTGGACACCACTCATCCTCTTTCTCCCGCCACCCCTGTCATCACCCAATGGGCCCATGAACAAAGTGGCTATAGTGGCAGGGATGGAGGTTACTCAAGGGCTCAGCAACATGGACTTCCACTCACCAAAGATGACCTGGCAATGGCCACTGCTGAGTGCCCAATTTACCAGCAGCAGAGACCAACACAGGGCCCTTGATATGGTATCATTCCTCAAGGTGATCTGCCAGCTACTTACTGGCAGATTGATTACATTGGACCTCTTCTATCATGGAAAGCACAGCGGTTTGTCCTCATCAGAATAGACACTTACTCCAGATATGGGTTTGCCTATCCTGCATGCAATGCCTCTGCCAAAGCTACCATCCTTGGACTCATGGAATGCCTTATTCACCATCATGATATTCCACATAGTGGTGCCTCTGACCAAGGCACTCACTTTATGGCTAAAGAAGTGCAGCAGTGGGGTGATGCTCAGGGAATTCACTGGTATTACCATGTTCCCTATCATCCTGAAGCAAGTGGAATGGCCTTTTGAAGCCACAATTACAATGCCAACTAGGTGACAATACCTTCCAGGGCTGGGGCAAAGTTCTCCAGAAGGCTGTGTATGCCCCAAATCAGCACTTAATATATGGTATAGTTTCTCCCGTAGCCAGAATTTAGGGGTCCAGGAATCAAGAGGTAGAAATAGAAATGACATCACTCACCATCACCACTAGTGACCCACCAGCAAAATGTTTGCTTCCTGTTCCCACAACATTATGTTCTGCTGGCCTAGAGGTCTTAGTTCCAGAAGGAGGAATGCTGTCACCAGGAGATGCAACAATGATTCCATTAAACTGGAAGTTGAGATTGCCACCTGGCCACTTTGTGCTCCTCCTACCTCTAAGTCAACAGGCTAAGAAGGGAGTTACAGTATTGGCTGGAGTTACAGTTGTATGACTCAGACTATCAAGATGAAATTAGTCTACTACTCTACAGTGGAGGTAAGGAAGGGTATATGTGGAATACAGAAGATCCCTTCAGGTGTCTTTTAGTATTACCATGCCCTGTGATTAAGGTCAATGGGAAACTACAACAACCCAATCCAGGCAGGACTATAAATGACCTAGACCTTTAAGGAATGAAGATTTCGGTCACTCTACTAGGTAAAAAACCATGACCTACTGAGGTGTTGCTGAAAGCAAAGGGAATACAGAATGGGTAGCAGAAGTACACTTGTTTGCAGAACATGGATCATCTTTTTGTTTTGTTTTGTTTTTCTTTTTTGAGACAGAGTCTCACTCTGTTGCCAGGCTGGAATGCAGCCGAGTTGTGATCTTGGCTCAACCTCTGCCTCCCGAGTTCAAGCGATTCTCCTGCCTCAGCCTCCCGAGTAGCTGGGAATACAGGCATGTGCCACCACACCCAGTTAATTTTTGTATTTTTAGTAGAGACAGGGTTTCACCATGTTAGCCAGGGTGGTCTCAATCCCCTAACCTCATGATCCGCCTGCCTCGGCCTCCCAAAGTGCTAAGATTACAGGCATGAGCCACCACACCTGGCCAGAACATGTATCTTCTAAAGCTGAATTCGACTGTATGTTATTTTAAAACCATTTAATGGCTGGTAGTTTTGGTAAAGCAGTGTGGAGAGAAGAGGAAGAAAAGGTATTCAAATAGCAATGAAAAGGAGAAAGAATGAGTAGAGAAACTGTTAGGAAAGGGAGTGAGGGAGACAGAACAAACAAAGATAGATAAGGGGGACAATTGTGGAAATATCATTTACCTGGAGGAGAAAAGGAGAGAAAGATAAGAGAAATCTCTATTGAAAAAGCTTAACCAATGAAGAAAGTAAATATACCATCTCTGTTCTAAGCAAATTCACTTGGACACCCAGGACTAGATATATTGGATTCTAATGAATTTTCAACAATGAAAAATAATTTTACCTTTTTTTCTTTCTTTCCTTTTTCTTTCTTTCTTTCATTTTTAATTTTTATTTATTTATTTATTTTTTGAGACAGGGTCTCACTCTGTTACCCAGGCTGGAGTTCAGTGTCGTGATCATGGCTCACTGCAGCCTTGACTTCCTGGGCTAAAGCAATCCTCCCATTTCAACTTCCAGAATAGCCGGGACTAAAGGCACAGGCCACTGTTCATGGCTAATTTTTGTATTTTTTGTAGAAAAAGTGTCCGACTATGTTGCCCAGGTTGGTCTGGACTCCTGGGCTCAGGCTATCCTCCCACCTTGGGCTCCCAAAATGCTAGGATTACAGGTGTGAGACATTGTGCCCAGCCACTTTGTTCTCTCTTTCTTTTTTCTTTACATATTCTTCCTCTACTCCTTCCATAGGAATGGTTATATTTTAACATTTTATAATATCTATGGGAAGCAACTTCAGCTAGTCTGAGCTGTTCACAGAGTTCTCCTACCGCCATGACCGAATTGTTTACTATGGCTCCCCGCTGCCCTTAGACCAAATGGCTGATTTCATGAGAGTAGGGATGGTGGTTTATTTACCACTATACAGCAGCTAACCTAATTCCTGGCACGTTGTAAACACCTCAAAATGTTAGTAAATACAGTCCAATAATTGATTAGATGTCTTCACCATATTTTCTAGCCTCATAGCTAAACTTCCAAATATGGAAAACAAAGGAAATAACAACACAACTCCATTTAGAACAGAACAAAGGGAGGAAGGAGATGAAGATGATGTAAGGTGTGATACCTTCTATTTTGCACTGCATTTAAGATTATTTTTATTTTACCTCACAATTTGCCACAAGAAAGCTAGAAGTTTTTGTTTATCCTTTCTACATATTTCAGCTTGGAAATGTTATTTTTAGCTATATATTTATTTTAACAAAATCACACCATGGCAAAACGACTTGGGCACCCTGTAAAATTTATAATGAAGGGATCTTATGTGTCAATCAATGGTGTACAGACATGTTGCTCAGAATACTGCTCCCTTATTTTTCTACATAATGATCACATAATGATCACATTTGGAGAACTGGCCTTTTTCCAGGTCCAATGCGCTTTGCTGTTGGGATCTTACATCCCACTTGATGAGGTCTTCGTGGCAATGTTACCCTACAGCAAAACCATGACATAGAGAGTAACGGCTCCTTGACTTTTGTCCTCCATTTCTGCTCCTTGCTGTCAGCCCCCCAAGCCTTTATGCTATCCCAGAGGGCATTGCTCTTGGGTGGTTACTCCCTCTTCTGCCATTCCTGATAGACTGTATTCCCCGTCTGCTTCCCATGTAAGTGCACGCGCGTGCACACACACACGCACACATACATACACACACACAGTGGCACCCCTTCCAGCATGATATTCTGAGGTTAATCTTAAAGTCTAACTCTTCACCAGAGTTAATTTATACTTAAAAAAAAACCAAAGCATATATGCAGATGGTTAAAAATCAAGTAATTTAGAGGAACTTATAATGAAAATCATCAGTTGCCTGTTTGAATTCCAGTTTCTCATTTTAGAAGCAGATGGAAATTTTATGGCTTTTGGCTGCTTATACTCTTATTTCTTTATCTTTTAAAAAATCATTTCTACACATAATTTACTTCATGCTTTTACCTCTAAAAATTTATCTTACACTTCTCACCTCTCTCTTTCCTCCTCCAATATATTTCTGTCACATCCTTACTTCCCCTATAATTCAAATTACATTCATCATAGAAGTGGAAGGCTCAAATATTCTACAGCTATTATCATTATTATACAGCCATGAAAACTCATATTTGTGAAGACAAGTTAATAACATGGTAAAATATTGACCACTTAAAATAAAGTAGAAATTTAAAAATGCATATTTATCAATATGGAGTGATTCAAATTCTATAAAATATATAGATTTTATGCAATAAAATTATAGAAAAGAAATACATAATAGAGTTAGTTGTAAAGTTCAATTCAGTAGAATAAGATTATAGATAATTTTAACTTTTCTGTTTATATTTTTCTACATATTTCTAAAACAAATACATATCACTTATAATTTTAAAAATTAAGGGAGAAAATAACCCTTTGATAAGTACAAGGAATTAATACACATAGTGAATTTTAACCCCATGGTAAGGCTAATTTTAGGCCATGTTCCTCCCATTATATAAACTTTGGAGTGCTTATCTCACCCAAACCCTCCTTTTCCACCCAAAATATGCAAACTAATGACAGGCCGGAGATCCAAATCACTATAAAAATTCAGGACATCATCAGAACTTTTAAAAATGAAAATCCAACAGTTTTAATTAAGTGCATAATACATATGTATGAGTGCATTGTCTTTTGTAATAGAAGACACAGCTGTTTGGTATGAGTTTTAAATTTACGATTTAAAATTTTGTAATCCTATGCTAATGACCTAAAGAAAAAAGGAAATGGCAGACAACAACATTTTGCGTTAATCTTAAATGTTCTCAATGCCAGAGGAATCCTCACTATGTCAGTATTAATTAAAAGCATTTTCTTTTACAGTAACATATTTTCTTATGGCTGTGTCTCCCATCTCTAAAAGCATACCAAATTTCTTTTAATGAAGAATTCTTTGTGCATTGCTGAATTTAAGAAATTGTATCTTATTCTCAATATTCAAGATTATATAATCTAATGAACGCAGCTGGAAATATTTTGCATAAAGTAGGAAGAGAGTAGGAATGGCTGAGTTATGTTCTCTCCAGTCCCCAAGAAATTACAGCTGACCCGTCCACACCCTGTTCTGCCCACAAGAGCTTCCTCCCTCCATCTGGGCATTGACAACTGAAACAGGATTTTTCAGATCTGATTCCATCAGCCCACATCCTTCCATTTAACTGCTGGCAGTCTATCCAACTGCCTTTGGGTCAGTCTGGTTGTTTCCTGCTCAGAGAAAGCAGACAAATGGTAAAACTTTTTGTATGTGTCTCCTTGAGACCGTAATTGACTAGCCACATGGACCTGCCTAGGAGTTGGCATCTTTTCCTTAGAATGAGGAATTTGTGACTTGCTCCTTATTTGGTCTGCTAGCATGGTCCCCTTGGCTTTCTGCTCCCCTTGCTTTTTAGCCAGAGAAGACAGGAGGAACTGCTTATCTCTCTTTTGTTTCATTACCCTATCAGCTTTAGGTCCCTGTGAAAGCTAGAGACCGTCTTCCTCCCAGTCTCTAATTAGAGGTCCCCATTCTCAGGGTTTCTTCTATTCCTCTGCCCTGATTCCTCCACCAAAGTCAGGAGTACCATCAACTAATCTGCAATTATGGTAGAAATTAGGATCTCTACTGTCTGGGATTGAATGGAATATTGGCCCCACCTTTTTAGCTTTATGGCCTTGATCAAGGCACTTAACATTTCTGTGCCTCAGTCTCCCTACCTGTAAAACAAATAATACTAGTACCTACATCATTGTTATAGTAAGAATGAAATGAGATCATGTATATATATATATATGTGTGTGTATATATATGTGTGTGTATATATACACACACGTACATATACATATGCTAATACAATGCCTTGTACACAGTAAGTTCTTCATAAATGTAGCTATTATTAGTATTATAGAAGATACATAAGAGTTTCATAAACACACACACACACACACACACACACACACACACACACATATACTTTCAAAATCCCTGTCCAAATCAGACAGGGCATGGGAAGGGCATGGGAAGGCTATTTAGCAGGAAAGGTAGTCCTAGCAAGAGGGAACTACTTCCTAGCTAACTGTCCCCAAGGCATAGCAGATCATAGTGACAAGCAACTTGTTAATGAAAGCAATGATAAGATGCATTTTCTGGATCATTCTGAGTCAAAGGAAATTAAGACCAATGACTCTCAGGCTGGCTTAGTGCTAGAAATATTTGGCTGGAGAATCAAACCAGCAGCCAAGGCTGCAGCCTCTACCTCCAGGGCTTAAGCAATCCTCCCACCACAAGCCATCACACCCAGTTAACTTTTAAATTTTTTGTAGAGACGGGGTCTGGCTTTGTTGCCCAGGAAGGTCTCAAACTCTTGGGCTGAAGCAATCCTGCCACCTCAGCCACCCAGTGTTGGGATTACAGCCACCACACTCAACCAGGACTCATCTCCATGTATGAGGATTCCCAGGAGAACTGAGACCCAGACAAAATTTTGGGACTAATTCAGAACAAAAACTGTTAAGCAATTTGTGTTAAGCAATTCATCTGGCAAAAAGCATTTAAGACTTCAGGTCAGTTCATAAGCAAGGGTCTGACTCAAACAAGTCTCATTTGAAAAAGAATAGGTAGATTATGTGTTTTAGGTGAAGACTTCATGACTCATTAGACTTCACGCATCCCTCTGACTCAAATCTGAATAAGTATACTAGCAGGTGGTGATACAGCTACTGGAAATGGTTGGGCTCTTGGCTCTATTCCAATAACAGTACTATAATTTCATGCCAACAGCAAACCTTTCTCCAAATTACACCCACACTATAATCAGCTGCAGAGGCCTTTTGTGACTATTTATAAAGGGTACCCTTTAATTCACCCTTATAATTTAGCTGGTAGCATTTGCTGGAAAAGTTTTAACAGCCATTCAGTGCAAAGCCACTTCTATTAAGTGCACTGTCTCTGTTCTAAGTGTGGAGTACACCACACAGCCATGAAATGGTAACCAATACAACTGTTACCACATTCTGATATGAAAGTCTAATATTCCTCCCTTCTCAGCAATAGCAAACATTTTGGAGGTGCCACAAAAAGAGTCTGGATTGCGTTGGTCTGTGCCTGCCCAAAACCAAAAAGTGTAATGAAATTTGTAACCTTAAAGTCATACTGAGAGAATCCCCATTAACCAGTCTATCTTCTTATCAAAGAGGCACAAGGAGTCCATCAAAGTTTCTCTAGAGCAACTACCGCTCACTATTGATCTGGAGATCTTGTTAAAATGCAGATTCTGAATCAGTACTTTTAGGATAGGACGTGAGATTGTGCTTTCTAACAAGCTCCTAGGTCACCCCAGTGCAGACCACACTTTGAGTAGCAACAGAATTGGTGAGAAGGATGGGAATATTTGGGGAGCATTGTGGGTCTAATGGACACATATGTTAAAATTGTGTCATTGAATCTTTATAGTGGTTATGAAATCCTAATAGAAATTGAGATCTACTGAAATCAGTAAAGCTGATCCTTATACTGTCAGTCTTTATGGTCTCATTATTTTTACCATCATCACCATCACCACAAAAGTAGAGAAATAATATCCATAAATAGATTCAAAAAATAGGCCCATGAATAAGAAGAGGGTTTGCAATTGCACAGATGACATAAATGTGCATATTTTTGCAGTTCATCAGTATATTAGTAACCAAAACTACTCTTCATTCAGATTTAAAATAAAGGAAATCAGCTGTTGGTCTTTCAGAAAGTCAATCTTTTATTCTCCAGTGTTCTCATTAATAAAGTGAAAGAACTTAATTAGATGAATGTATAACTTTCTAAGTGTAAAACACTGTGATTCAACAAATTTGATTTTTTTAATGTCAATAGTTTTTAAGGAACAAGTGGCTTTTGATTACATGGATGAATATTATAGCAGTGAAGTCTGAGATTTGAGTGTCCCCTTCACCCAAGTAGTGTACATTATACCCAATAGGTACGTTTTTATCCCACACCTGTCTTCCACACTCCACCTTCTGAGTCTCCATAGTCCATTATACCACTCTGTAATCCTTTATGTGCCCATAGCTTAGCTGCCACTTGTAAGTGAGAACGTATGATATTTGGTTTTCCATTCCTGAGTTTCTTCACTTGGAATAATGGCCTCCAGCTCCATCCAAGTTGTTACATAAGACATTATTTCATTTTTTTAATAAGCAGCTTTCTATGATATATGTGTAACACATTTTCTTTATCTACTCCTTGGTCAATGGGAACTTAGGTGGGTTCCATATCTTTGCAATTGTGTTGCAATAAACATTCATGTGCAGGTGTCTTTTTGATATAATGACTTCTTTTCCTTTGAGTAGATGCCCAGTAGTGGGAAATCTGATTTTTTAAATTCATGTGTGACATCTGTCACATCTGAACGTGAATAACACATGTTATACTACATACAACAAAGTACCTTTTCACATGCTCCAAAATTGAGATGAGTAATGATAAAAATAATTTCTTATCACTCTTTCTAGTGTATTATTCCAATCATAGTAACCGGGTTATGAAGTGAACAACCTCAAATATTTGAAGAGGAAAAATGCTTGGATCTGAAAAGGGATTACTTGTATACTAATAGGCTTATTGGTTTATTTTGTGATATTACTTAAAATTTTTTGTAGAAGCTTAATTTTCAAAATATATTTATTGCATATCGAAAATATTATATAGCTGAAATGAGCTTTCACTTTTTTTATCATACTTTATGTTCTAGGGTACATGTGCACAACATATGTATACATGTGCCATGTTGTTGTGCTGCACCCATTAACTCGTCATTTACATTAGGTAAATCTCCTAATGCTATCCCTCTCCGCTCTCCCCACCCCACAACAGGTCCCCGTGTGTAGCTTTGACTTTTGAAAGAGTTCAACACGATTTTCATGAAAGCTTCACTGTTTCAGCAGAAGTAATTCAAGATATGTGTAGTAAAACACCAATGAAATGACTATAGCTCCCCAAAACTCATACCAACTACAAGTACTTTTTCAGACAACTTGTCTGTAATTTTTTTTTCAAATAATTTTCTTTGACTTGCTGAGAACCCCTCTGGCTTGTGGGAAGCTATTTGAAAAACAAGATAAATCAATTATCATGAAAGATTCTACATAGTCGACTTTCAATTATTTAAATACTGTCTAATGTATAATTTCAAGGATTCTACCTTCATTCTTTCTGCCTAACTACCTATTTATTTGCAAACTAGGAAAAGACAAGAAGAAAAGGTGGCAACTTTGTCTAAATATAGCCGTTCTTTTATTTTTATAATGTATGAGAGTATGTTAGGATATTAAACACAACTATTATTATTATATTTACTTGCAAAAATTTTGCTTATTTTGATTTTTTCCTACTAATATTTTCACCTTGGCAAAAGATAATATTTATAACAATAATGATGATAATGGAGAAAGATTATAAAAATGAGCAATTGTAAGACATTTTAATCCTCTAAAATATCATTGGTTTATAGAAGAAAAAAATAAACCTCCAAGTGGTTTAGTAACTTGCCTATGGTCACACAGCTAATAAGTGACAAACCTGATACAAACTCTGGTTTTTCTGACTCCTAAGCCCATAGTTTTTAATGTTTCATGTGCATTCCTCAAATTTCTGCCCAAAAATATTTGAAAGGCTTCTTACAACATAGAATAAAAAGTGAAAAGCCCTATTTAATAGAAACTAAGCGATACAGAATGCTTAAAACTTTGGTCTGTTCTATGAAAGAAAATTTTAAAATACAGCAAAATACCCCCTTTTCTATTTAGTAATTTGTTTATTCTTTATTTTTAAAGAGAAAATATTTACTTTAGAACAGAAAGAGAAAGGAAGCCTGCGGAATTAAACAGATTTTCTTTTTATAAAAATTGCCTGATATTTCCCAAGATATTTACAAGGTAATCTTTCCAAGAGGTTAATTTCAGGTGCATGTGAAAATACAAAGTGAAGAAAGTGTTTCTGCATCTGCCCTCCACGCCCTCCCTCCCTCTCTCCCACACACAATGTTGCATTCTAGGACCTGGAAAGATGCTCAGCACATACTAAGGCCCCAAGAATTATATATTGTTGATGACTGAAATACCCATGGTGTGTACACACCCAAATAAGCCTACTCTCACCTTCAATTGCAAGGAAAACTTTTGGGTCACCAAGTGTAATGTATTCGTGTCAAGCATTTCATCATCAATGCAATTCAACAATGTCCACCTCACCATCTCTTCAATGGCAATAACATGCCTTCAGTTCAAACTTTTTCCCTCCTTTTCTTTTGAGAAATTCCAATGGTTGTGTCCTCCTTTATTCTTCACTGTAAATGAGCTTCATCATATTTATTGACACTCAAAGGGACAGCAAGGAAGCATCTTAACTATGCAAGATCCTATTACACTTGCTAAAGTTTTTGCAGCATCTGATATTCCTTTCACTCTAAGAACTTTATTCCGATCCTTTCTTAGACCACAACATACGCTACATGTGATTTGGTTAATGAAGCTATATTGTCAACATCCTAAGCAATGTCTACATTGGCCCCTGGGTATTGTTACTCTGTTCTCCCAACACTTAAGCCACAGTTGACTTCTGCAGTGTCTTATTGTAATCATACAGGCGTATAATCCTAAATAATTAAATTAAAATTTTACACAAAGACTAATTCCCATAGTATTCCCCAAGGAGAGAAACATAAAAATATATACAGTTAAAATAAGCTCAGAAAGGATATATACACTGAATTTGCATAATACAATTCCATTACATGTACATTTTTCACAAAGTGTACTCATTTGAAATTTTTCATCAAAGGTAGTGACCATTAATCATTAACAGTGTGCAGAAACACCTGCTTAGTTCATATTTTAACAGTTTACCTTAGGACTTGGTTTCTGGAAACACAGTGGATTTCAGTAGAGGGAACCATTGGGGTTTTTTTGCATTAAAATGACTCTAACTTTTGATACTTTTTAACTTTTACTTTTAATTGACAAATAATAATTGTATATATTTATGGAATACAATAGTGGAATGCTTTATGGCATACTGTTATGGGGTACAGTGTTTCAATACAGGTATATATTGTGAAATGATCAATTCAGGCTAATTATCATAATCATCACCTCATATGTTTATCATTTATTTGTGGTAGGAACATTTAAAATCCTCTCTGTTAACTGTTTTAGTACATTTTTACCATCTCAGAATCTTCTTTCTAGTTTTGATGGAGAAATTTTTCAGCAAATTTCACATCTTTCTCTCTCTGTGACACACACACACACATATGAGCTATAGTAAGATACCTTTCCAAAAATTGATATTAACTTGGAGAGCATCACCATTGAAATCATCACCAGATAAATCTACCTAAGAGTCAATAGTTTTGGTTTTTACCTGCTGTAATATTCTCATGGAAAACCAATGGCTGATACAGTATTTTGGGCATAGAATTATACAACTGAAAGGACATGATATTGAGAAAATGAGTTTAATGTATCCCTCAAGGATGACAAAAAAACATATTCATCTAGTTGAACTGAAATAAGAAATAAAACAATATGTGAAAATACAGATAATCCCATGACTATTATCTCCATGTAGGCTATAACCTACAATTTATATGGAATTATACATTTATATACAAATTAGCCCCATTGATATGAATACCTCAATGTATTGCAATGAGTTGTGCAGCCTAGATAAGTCAATGATTCAATTAGGTTAGGGGTGTATCCATACCACCTTTACTATATATTGAGCCAGGAGAATTAAATGTACTATTTTCATTTTCCAACTATAACCATTATTTTTTTCTTTCCAAATGCTCAAAAAGAATCTATTGAGGGAGCTGAGTTGCCATTGAAAATTATGACAACATCCATCTCTCAGATTCACTTCTCACTTTGATATTATATTTGGAAATTTTTCCTTTAGGATTTCCAGAACCTTGTCAAATACTCTGCTCTTAAATTTGCCATTTCTACGAAGCACTTCTCAGTGGCGTTTTGAAGTGTTGTGTTTTCTCACCACTGTGTTCCTTAAAGAGAGCTGTCATTGACATTTTGAAAGCAAAATGAAACACATACATTAGTTTTATTTTAAAATTCGACAAAGCACATCTTTCTTTTCTTCATATAATTAATTGAGGTAGATTTTAAATGCATACATCATTTGTGCACCTGCAATAATTTTTTATTGTACATGAAAACTCCACTCATCTCAAGATGATGTATAAGGGTCAATTATGACAAGGTTAATTTGTAACTTTTTATTTCTAACCAATAGCGTTCAAAAGCTAAGAGTTCAATTTAACTGTAATAAACACCATTCCCTGATTTTTGGCTAAATATGTTTTGAGATAGTGAATCTCCCAGATTTTCTTATCAGGAAGTGCTAGATTATAGCATAAGAAGTTTGATACTCTGGAAAGAATATTTGTCATTGCTGACTCTTTCCAGTATTTTACCTCATATGCACTCCATCACTGTCTTAGTCTGCTTTGCATTGCTTTAACAGAAAATCACAGACTGGGTAATTTATAACAAACAGAAATGTATTTGGCTCATGATTCTTGAGGCTAGGAAGTCCAAGAGCATGGTGACAGCATCTGGTGAGAGCCTTCATGCCCTATCCTCTAATGGCAGAAGGTGGAATGGCAAAAGAGAGTGAGAAGAAGAGCAAGAGGGGCCAAACTAGATTTTGTAACAAACCTACTCTCGAGATAACCAACTCATTTCTGTGATAATGACATTAATCCATTCATGAGTGCTCTGCCATCACAACCTAATCACCACTAATTGGCTTCTACCTCCCAACATTGTTACAGTGGGGATTAAGTTTTCAGCACACAAACTTTGGGGGACACATTCAAACCACAGCAGTCACCAGATTTTTCAAAATATATTGTGAGTACATTTGCTTTTCTCTATCACTGCTATCACCACTTTAATCCAGGCCACCAATACCCCTAAACTAAAATGCCATAAATGGTTTTCTTGCATGTCATGAGATCTACTTCCAAACCATTTCTCCATACTGCAGCACAGGGAGCACTTTTAAAATGCATTTCAGATAAGATGTTAGTGACTTCTTATTGTCCTCAGTATAAAATACAAGAACCTAAGATTAAACCTACCTCTTAAGTTTTAATATCGGCCACATAGTTACTCTCTAATAATAAGATTCAGCTGTGGGCCCCGCATACATCATAGTCCCCATGTCTTTCCTTATGCTATTGTTTGTGTCTAGAATGCTTTGTGCATGTACGTGCACGTGTGTGTGCATGCTCGTGTGCGCGCACACATACACACACGCACGCGCGCACACACACACACACACACACACACACACCTGTTCAGGGCATACTGTAGATGTTGTCATACCAGAAATCTATCTTTGATTTCTTCTCCCATTCAGTTTTGGTTACATATCAAAATCAACAGCAAGTTTTTAAAGATCACATTGCCCAGGCTACAATATGATCAAATCAGGGTAGGATCCAGGCATTGGTATTTTTTAAGCTCCCCAGGTGATTCCACTGTACAGCCAAGGGTGAGGCTCACTACATAAGAGTTCCAGCTAATTATTTTTCGTAACAACAATCCATCCTATTGAATTCATCCCTTATATTTCACTGCCCAATAATTAATTCGAACCTCCGTTTTGCCTAACCTAAGCCATATTTCTCCATCTTGGCTATAGGTTATTATGAGGGGCATTGTCAGTGCTTTGTCAAAATCCAAGGCCTTAGTTATTTGATCAATGTTTTATTAATGTGCTGAATTCTTTCAAAATACCTATTAATCCTAAATTATATGAGATTTTTCTACATTCAGTAAAACATCTCTACAAATCAAATATTTTTTTCTTTCATATTAATATTAATATAGGTATAAAATAACTTATCCAAACCATTAAGGACCTGAAAAGAAGCATTTAAAAGTCGATTCGTTTTATGTGTAAAATATATTCTTTCATGAATATGTAAATACATGCTAATAAATTTTCTACTTCTCATCCAAAAATCTCAGAAAATGACAAAATACAAAAGGACCTCCACAATATTCACATCACTTTTTAAAATTTAAGTTTTTTTTATTGGCAAATAAAATTGTATATACTTATGTACAACATGTTCTAAAATATGTATACTTGTGGAATGGCTCAGTTAAACTAGTTAACATATGTATTACCTCATCACTTTTTAAATTATTCAGTTCACTTACAGACTCAGTGTTTCCAAAATAGACAGTTTCTTTCTTATTGATATTTCTTTTTGGATAATGATGAACATACCACACAATAGCAAAGCATCTTTCCAGATACTCTTGTGCATAAGGAGATGGCTGTTCAAGGAGTGAGGACCTCTAAGTCCTGATTCTTAGCCCTGGTTCGACATCTATTTAGTCCATGACATTGAGCAATGTTTCAACTTCCCAAGCCTCAATTTTATAAACATAATATAAATGGAGAATAAGTCCATAGGCTGGAATTTCTAGCAGTATTTAAAAATTCGATGAAATAGGTGTGTGTTGTTTCTACAGAGACAGATGCAGACTCAAGGGGTAATTGAAAAGAATTTATTGAAGGGTCTATTTATAAAAGTGTGGGCAGCACAAAGAAACTAACAAAAGGTGGTAAAATACCCAAGGACTAGTCACAACAGGAAGAATTTACCACCCCTAGCCCTCAGAGAACAGAGGAGGGAGCTGTTTCTAGAACCAGGTACAAACCAAACCTGTGGAAGAGGGGCTTGCTGTAGCCATGTGTAAAGGAACACAGTCGTTGCCAAAACCCCAAATAGTTCTTTGTAGATTCTGGATACTAGCCCTTTGTCAGATGGGTAGAGTGAAAAAATTTTCTCCCATTCTATGGGTTGCCTGTTCACTCTGATGGTAGTTTCTTTTGCTGTGCAGAAGCTCTTAAATTTACAAGACAAAACAACCCCATCACAAAGTGGGCAAACGATATGAAGAGACACTTATCAAAAGAAGCCATTTATGCAGCCAACAGACACATGAAAAAATGCTCATCATCACTGGTCATCAGAGAAATGCAAATCAAACCACAGTGAGATACCATCTCATACCAATTAGAATGATGATCATTAAAAAGTCAGGAAACAACAGATGCTGGAGAGGATGTGGAGAAATAGGGATGCTTTTACGCTGTTGGTGGGCGTGTAAATTAGTTCAACCATTGTGGAAGACAGTGTGACGATTCCTCAAGGATCTAGAACCAGAAATACCATTTGATCCAGCGATCCCATTACTGGGTATATACCCAAAGGATTATAAATCATGCTACTATAAAGACACACGCATACGTATGTTTATTGTGGCACTCTTCACAATAGCAAAGACTTGGAACCAACCCAAATGCCCATCAATGATAGACTGTTTAAGAAAATATGGCACATATACACCATGGAATACTATGCAGCCACAAAAAAGGATGAGTTCATGTCCTGTGCAGGGACATGGATGCAGCTGTAAACCATCATTCTGAACAAATTATCACAAGGAGAGAAAACCAAACACCGCATGTTCTCACTCGTAGGTGGGAATTGAACAATGAGAACACTTCGACACAGGGCAGGGAACATCACACCCTGGGGCCTGTCAGGGAGTGGGGGGCTTGGGGAGGGATAGCATTAGGAGAAATACCTAATGTAAATGACAAGTTAATGGGTGCAGCAAACCAACATGGCACATGTATACCTATGTAACAAACCTGCACGTTGTGCACATGTACTCTAGAACTTAAAGTACAGTAAAGCAAGAAAAAAAAAAAAGCAAATATACAGGGAAGGGGCAGGGAATAAACACCCTGACCTCCTTCTCCTCCCCTTCTCTGATCACCTGCTAATAGCTTTCACTGAGCAAACTACCCAAATTCAGCAGAGTCCCAGTAATGCATTCTGTAGAGGTCACCACCAGGGGTACAGAGCAGGATGAAAGGAGATAAATGAATAGTCTGGAAGAACAACTGGAGAATGTTCAGCACAACATGAAAGCTGTTTTAACCCAAAATATGTTCAGTAAATTGTTTTAAAAATATTAAATGAAAATGCAATATAACAGTGAAAGCTATCATTCTGTATGATACTATAATGATGGATACAGGCCATTTTACATTTGTCAAAACCCATAGAATGTACAACACAAACAGTAAACTCTAGGCACATTATGGCTTTAGTGAAAGATAACATATCAATATTAGCTCATCAATTGTAACAGATGTACCACACTAATGCAAGATGTTAAGAACAGGGGAACTTGGTGGCAGGGCAAGGGGTGTACGGCGCTCTCTGCACTTTTTGCTCAGTGTTTTCCCTGTAGACCTAAAACTGCCTTTGAAATCTATTAATTTTTTAAAAAGTTATTTTTATGACTAATACTCATTGAAAAATGTCTATTCATACCCCAATTTCCACCAAGTTGTTGCATCTATGAAGATGAGGTGATGATGTAACCACCATATGACACTGACTTACAAGTGGTTGACTCTCAAGCTTGGGAAATACATTTTCCAGATGTATTTCTGGGAGACCTCCAATTGCAGATAATTAGTGTGACTTTCTCTTCTAAAATCTCCATTTCTATCCCTTGATTCACTAATTTAGAAAGACAAAATCCTTCTTTGTCTCTCAGTGAAAGTTCTTCTTAACATACTCTGTATGATCTTTGCTCTTGAAGTGGTTAAGTTTCCACTGAAAACTAAGCAACTTTGTTTTCATCATATTTTAAATGTGAATGTTCTTTGCCCCTTAAAGAGACTGGCAACATAAATTTGGAAATATTTTCATGGTGGTTGTAATAACAGTAGATATATTTTGCTGATAATTTTTCACTATGGTGACAAAGGAAATAAAACATTTTAGATAAAAAAAATACAGTATGATTGAAATATATTTAGCTTAAAATCCCATGTCAATTTCTCTTAAAAATCATTTATTTCAACACGATTTATTATACTCGTATGGTAGGTGCTCTAAAATGTACATTACATACCAAAATAATGAGAGTCTACATACTGATATCTAATATAAAGGTCTTAGTATTTTGTATTAATTTGATATAAGATAGAACCACAAGTGTTTGTGAAATCCTGTTACTGTTCTCTTTATATGAGAATTTATACTTTAAGCACAGAATTATAGATGTTATTTAACATCAGATTAGAAAAGAAATCAAATAAACTATGTAAACAAACAAACAAAAATTAGACTCCATGTATCAAAGCAGATACTAGATACACAGCAACAGATTTTAGAGATTGTTCCTGATTGCACTAGCAGTAGGAACAAGTGTGGTTGGAAAGAATAAGTAGCCAGCTCTCTCTTCTCTAGAGCATAGGGTAGACTCATCCTTTCTCTCCTGGTCCTCCCTCTCCACTGCAGTCCCCTGAAGTCCAAACACCCTGCATCCCTGTGTCAAAGGAGGGCTCTGATAAATGGCTTTCTCCAATAGGCCTGCTTTTGTCCTCAAGGGTTGTCACCAGAGAGCACAGAATCCCCCATCTTCAAGGTGCTGAGGTCTAGCAGCAACAGCTGAGCTGTTTGGTGCTTCTGAGAGATTTAGCATAAATTAGGGCAGTTCATACAGTTTATTACTTTGATGATAAGACTAAGTTCTTAGTTACAGAGCAATATTTCAAATGTGTTTCTATGTCACCTTTTGTACTCTCATGCACATAAATGCAAACATTGTAAGGATATAAATGACTCTCTTTCTCGTGTTATCTGTGTTGTTTGTGTGCACACCCTAGTCCTAGGAAGGCTGAGGAACAAACTGTCACACACAGATATGAATGCTTTCTGGTTTGCAGCTGCAGCTGTTGTTTGCAGTGCCTGATGCCTTTCACAAGCTTTTTTCCTCATCCACATCTATTCAGTAACTTTGTCTGAAAAAGCTTACCCCAAACTCTGAGTTTATCTGGCCCTGTGACCTCCCAGAAATCCATAGCAGGTTAAAATCTATGGGATTTTAACACAGAAGAGCAGTAGCTCAACTGCTGTTTTAAAAAATACATATATAGGCCCTCTTTAATTTGTTATGCAATAAATAATTTTTAAAAATATATTTCAAAAACTCAATCCAGGATTTGCCCCTTTGGCCAAAGGGAGTCTATACAGTTGAGTCTTCTAAGACTTACTTACACAATCTCTGGTTATTTAAGGAAGCGAATTTTTTGGCCAAGGATGGACACTGTAAAATGAAGATAAACAATAACATCTTAGTAGGTAATGGGTTCAGAAGCTACTTCACAATTTGTTCTTGGCAAAATTACCAAGGGTTCTGGGGCTCTGCAACACCCTGGAAAAACATTTAAGGGAAAGGACGCAGCAGGAAAACAGATTACAGCTCCCTCAAGTGAGGGGTGGAATGTTTCTTCTCCTGGAGCCAATGTTTGCATTTGTTCCTGCAGGTCTTCGGAGAAAATGAACAAGGACATCCAGTGGAAGTTTTAGAAACATGTTAATAACTTTATTTTCCCCTGCCCAGCAAAGAGAAAAAAAAGGAGGAAAAAAATTAACTTATTCATAAAAACATATGCAAAACAAAGTAGGGAAGAAAATATGCATACCTACCACAAAATCCCTCTTTAATATTTTACTACTAAATTAGAAGGATAACCACCAGCAACAGCACACATGATATACAATGGTAAGGTAAGAGAGAGGAAAAAATATCAATTGGTTGATACGCATAAGTTCAGACACATACACAAGGAAAACAGGTTAGCCCCAAAATCGTAGTGAGGGTTTAAGCTTTAATAATTTCAGAAGTAGAAATGCTAAAAATGTTAAAAAGAGCATTGTTTGAAGGCTTAATTATTTAGTTTATTTTAGACTTATTTAGTTTTATGCAAGTCAAATAATATCTTTTTAATCTTAAATTTTGTTTCAGTCTACATTTGCTATAATTTACATATGTAAACAAAGCAGAGCTGAAAATACACAGAGCAACAAGTCATGAGGTTGGAGTTGGGTTTTACAACTTCCTTCTTCCACTATCTGGTTCTTGTTCCTTGTCTCTCAGCTGGCATTTCTGGTCTGGCTGCTGTTCTTTACCTGGTTGGGTGACCAAATATTATTCCTAAAGTGTTCCTAGTAGTATTAGCAGCAGCAGTAGCAACAGCAGCAATAGGCATTAGTAGTAATGGCTAAGAGTGTATAAAAGCAACCCTAGCAACCCTATTTTCCGTTAGCAATCAGAATCAATCATCTCAGACATTTAACTCTTCCCTTATCCATTGAGTCTGTGGTACAAGGAGCTCAAGGTTGTTCCATGGAATTCTCAATTTCCAGTTGAATAGAAGCATTTTTGTGTGTGTGTGTGAGAATTAAACTCAATAATCCCGCAGAGTTCCAAGTTACAGGAACAGAAAACAAAATTTTTCCTGGGTGCACTGTTGATGTAACAGGGCAGGGAATATTCCCACTCCAGCCCCTTCATTCTCAAAGCCATGTGTCCTGACTATTTTAGAAACAGTATCATGTATTTATTAGTTGTTGTTGCTATTAATTGCTATTGGAACATATTGTACATCTTGTCAGATGGTACCTTGGACTTGCAAGCTTTTATTTGTATGTTTTGGCTCTTCTTGTCCTCCCAGCAGGTGATGTACTGTTTCTTCAGTAGACCATTGGGCTATTTCATTAAGATAGCATCTTCAGACAATGTGGTACATGGTAGCACCAGTAAGTCTCATGGATATGAGTCACTACTTTCACTGTAAAATGAGCTCTTTGGTCAGAAGCCATATTACGTGGGATACCAAGTGAGAGAAGAAGGTATTATATGCAGGTGGTGATGCTGGTGAAAGCAATGTGGGGGAAGAAATACAAATTTATATCCAAAGTATCTGTTCTAAAGGTAATGTTTCCTTCCCTTCCAGAATGGCAGGAGTCCAAAGTAATTATTCTGCCACTGACTGGCTCACTAGTCACACTATGAAATGGTGCTATATTGGGGGCTTGGTTTGGTCTACACTATTGGTTGTTTCATTCTTTGGCTGTCGTGTTTGACACATGAGGTTTGTGAGAATAAAAATCTTTGTTTAGACTTCATCTTCGTTATGGCCATTTTATTCATGAATCCAGTGATGAAATGACTAAGAAAAGAGGCAAACTGACTTGCACAGAATGGGTTGTGTACAACTATTATTGAAAGCCTTCTCTGGAATGCTTTTGTGAGTGTTTGCATACACTTTCACTAGGTATCTCTCTTACTAAGCCTCCTACCTTATATCCTGTGTGATGGTTTCCTGTAGAAACCATTCTGAGAGAGAAAGAGTTTATATAGTCCTTAAGTAAGGTGATGAAGACATACTACTGTCTCTGCCAAATGAAAGCAAATTGTTTTCTGTTGTTTTTCACAAATTATATTAAAAAGTTCCAGATAAATACGTGAATATTAACTGTATACTGGATAATAGGAGCTAAATTGATTTACTCCAATAAAGATACCACATCTGGAACAGCAACCAAAATTAGAGTCACCACCTGATTAATTTCACGACAATCAACTGGGATTCTGCAAGATCTGTATGTCTTCTTCACAAAACAAATAGGTGAGTTAAATAGGAATGTGATATTTAAAAATTTACTTTGGCCTCAATTTTCATTTATCGCTTTACTAGAGAGAAGCACTCCCTCGGCTTCTATTTTTCCCTTCCTATTATAGTGGTTGTTTTCTAAAGGGCAGAAACCCAATGTGGGGACTCTGTTGGTTGTCGAGCATGACTATTCCAACTTCATAGACATTAGTAGACATTCCAGCTTGATAGACATTATTGGCGGCCAAAATCTCACGTATTGCCTGATCACAGTAAGACCAATGTCACCACAGCAGTTTGAAGCTCCACGTTTTAGGGTCAGTTTGGGGCTTATGTCCAAAAATGTCTTAGAAATCTGATCATTTTCATTATTCAATGCATGGTGTCCCCTGGTAAATTGCCATAGTTTAGTTGATAGAAGGCTAAAAGGATGATTTGTAGCAGCTACTCATGGTAATTTTGTTGGGGTCCTCCCAAAGGGAATCTGCTTGTTCTTCATTCAAAAAGTTCTGGATCTATGTACTAGATTAAATATGGCATTTCAGTGAGAGGCTGTGACTCTGCTTTGTAGTGACTCAATTCAGATCTCTAATCACTAAACCTATAGTTTTATTTTTCAATAAAATATCCAGATCAAGTACATATTATACAAAATGTTAGTAGGCTGCTCAGCTATCAAGACCTAGACTCAGTCAAGCACTCTGCTCTACCCTTCTTCCCTTTACAGTAATTGGACCTCCTTGTGTCTGGCAGTTGGTAGTGCTATTATTTGGCTTCTGTCATTCTGAGATCTTTTATTCCTTTAAAATCAATGAGTCTAGGTAAGAGGCTCAATCTATCACAGTCTTTCCTTGCCTGCAAAGAACAGCCACCACTACCTTTGCAACAATGCTGGATCGGCCTTCCCTGGTATCTCTTAAAGCTTTGGTGAAGGAAGTGTTCTCTAAATCCTCCTCATGGATACAGTAAGGGAAAGTATGTGAGTTCCCCATAAAAAATCCCCCAAAATTCCTATTTCCTTAAGAATTTTTTAGATTCATTAGTCTACATTAAACTAAGGACATTCTGGCACCTCAACCTTATTTAATTTAGGTCACTGCTATGCTCAGATTTAAATCAACAGACTGAATAAACTACGAGAACCACTCCCACCTGCTGGAGGTCACAGTCACACCAGAATCTCCGGTAAAGGTACCCATATCAGTAATCTAATCTGGTACGTGGTATGGTATTTTTGTGTGTGTGTGCTGCTTCAAAATGTTTACAGTCATTCCTCCCTACATTCCTGCCCTGGTTTGTGTGAAGGTAAATTTTAAAAATAATGTTTCTGTTTTCGTGTATGTGCCATCTCTCTTGGATTAGACTTTGTAGTTATTCCCAACTTGTCTTGTGTTCATCCTCTAATTATAGATCTGGAAGCAATGAGAGGTAGTAGGTCTTGAATAAAATTGGCATTGCCTTACTAGAGGACACATCATTGAGGTCATTTAGAATCTTCAGGTGAAGGAAGACTAATGTTCTCAAACAGAAAAGATAGGCTGCTTCTGATGGAAATTAAGGATCAATGACATAGGCAGTTTGAAGTCCTCAGACTTTTTGGAATTCATCAAAAAGTTTTCATCCCAATTCCTGGAATTCTACTCTTTCTTAATACCCCAACTTTTACATAGAAGTCCTAGCATAATTAAGAATTTAATTTTCCCTTTAAGTTTGCAAACCACATGATCAAATCCTATTTCTGGTTTAGTATTTAGTACCTCCGTAAACACAAGTTACTAAAAAATGTATTTTTAAGAGCAGTCATAAAAGTTTTGCTTTTCTGATTGTGTCCTGAGCTTGTTGTTTTTCTTTCTGTAAGCTCTTCAAAGCCTAATCTTCATTAGGCACTTAGTTCCAACAAATACCTATTTGCCATTGTTTTCTTTCAATTACCAGTATCCTACTTTCCACCGATTATGGGGTCATTATGACCTTCCAATGACAAATTACAGATTCCCATCTGCAAGGATCTATTTTCTGAACCACATTCTTACATTATCTATCATATCAGTCAGAGTTTGTTCAGAAAAGTGGAAGGCACACTAAATATAATGAGCAAGAAAAAAATGAATAAAACAAACTGTAACCTTACGAAACAATTTGAAAACCTGGGTTGGAAGAGAGAGCAAAGATCTGTTAGATTCAGGAAACTGGGAAGTAAGGAATTGCAATAAACCACTACTTATTTCCTCAGTTGCCTTCAGCATCGAAGTGGGTGATTCAACTGGACAATATTTGGAAAATGCAGGCAAAATTTTCAATCTGCTTTATTATAATCCTACAAATCTATCTACTGCTGCTTACTCAATAATGTGCTTCATTCTCTTTTTTCTGCTAGGAGACTGTTCTCCATGGCTCTCTCACATTTCTGGACATCTTACAAATGAAGGCACTTACTGACTTTATTTCAAATTATCTTTTAAAGGATGTTTATATAGCAAATGACAGAGAAAATGTCTCCCTCTAGGGTGAAGACCAGATGGGATTACTGCTCATTTTAAAAGATTCAGGTACCCTATGTTTAGAATTCCTCTCTTGTACCCCACCCCATTATGTGTGCAGGTATTACCCAGACCTCTTTGTATTATCCTGTGGGATTTGTGTCTTTTAGAACCAATGCAAATGCTGTTACTCTGGTTTTTGCTGTTCTGAATAATAAAGTCATTAATATCTAGCGTAAGAGTCTCACGTCTTCTGCCAGCTTCCATGAAGCAGTGGCAGACAAACATGATAGCTTGCAAGAAGGGTAAAATTTCAAATGTTTCCAGTTCTTGACATTGAATTTCATTAGTCATAGAAGGACCTTTGTTTTCTGCAATACAGAAAAATAGCACAGAAACAGGCAAAAATAAATAAACATTGGCTGTCAAGCCCCTCTTTAAAAATCTTCTAACAGCTCTTTTTGTTAATGTTAACTTTAAAAATGCTATTGGTTTTGTTTTTTATTTAGATCATTCATACCTCATTCATTTTATGTTTTATATTCATTAAATACTTACTTATAAATTCTCATATATATATATTGAACAATTAAATTGTTACTCTCTACTTGGCTTTAATTTAAATTAGAAGCAAAATCATACATTGTCTCTAATTTATTGCAGTTTTCTTTTATTGTTTTTTCCTTAAGTTGAATGGTTTATATATTTGAAAATTAACTATAACTTTAGTCGCATTTCATAGTTTTTCTTTGAAGTATCCTTATTTTAATAAGTTTCCAAGTAATTTGTCCTGTATAATCTGATTTCTTCGTTTTATTTTATTTTTTAAGTTCCAGGGTACCTGTGCAGGATGTGCAGGTTTGTACATGTGCCATGGTGGTTTGCATGTGTGCCATGGTGGTTTGCTGCACCTATCATCCCATCACCTAGGTATTAATTCCAGCATGCATTAGCTCTTTTTCCTGATGCTCTCCCTGCCCCCTCTGCCCTCCTACAATAGGCTCCAATGTGTGTTGTTCCCCTCCCTGTGTCCATGTGTTCTCATTGTTCAGCTCCCACTTATAAGTGAGAACGTGCAGTGTTTGGTTTTCTGTTCCTGCATTAGTTTGCTGAGGTTAATGGCTTCCAGAGTCATCCATGTTCCTGCAAGGGACATGATCTTGCTCCTTTTTATGGCTGCATAGTATTCCGTGGTGTATATGTACCACATTTTCTTTATTCAGTCTATCATTGATGGGCATTCGGGTTGATTCCATGTCATTTTTATTGGGAACAGTGCTGCAATGAACATACATGGGCAAGTATCTGTATAATAGAATGATTTATATTCCTTTGGGTATACACCCAGTGATGGGATTGCTGGGTCAAATGGTATTTTGGTTCTAAAATTTTGAGGAATCACCACACTGTCTTCCACAATAGTTGAACTAATTTATATTCCCACCAGCAGTGTAGAAGTGTTCCTATTTTTCCTCAACCTTGCTAGCATCTGTTGTTTCTTTAGTTTTTAATAATTGGCATTCTGACTGGCGTGAAATGGTATCTCATTGTGGTTTTGGTTAGCATTTCTCTAATGATCCGTTATATTAAGATTTTTTTTATGTATTTCTTGGCTGCATTTATGTCTTCCTTTGAGAAGTGTCTGTTCATGTCCTTTGCTCACTTTTTAATGAGGTTGTTTATTTTTTTTCTTGTAAATTTGCTTAAGTTCCTTGTAGATTCTGGACATTATACCTTTGTCCGATGGACAGACTGCAAAAATATTCTCTCATTCAGTAGATTGTCTGTTCACTCTGTTGATAGTTTCTTTTGCTGTGCAGAAACTCTTTAGTTTAATTAGATCCCATTTGTCAATTTTTGCTTTTGCTGCAATTGCTTTTGGTGATTTCATCATGAAATCTTTCTCCATGTCTATGTCCTGAATGGTATTGCCTAGATTTTTTCTAGTTTTGGGTTTTACATTTAAGTCTTTGATCCATCTTGAGTTCATTTTCGTATAAGGTATAAGGAAGGAGCCCAGTTTCAATTTTCTGCAGATGGCTAGACACTTTTCCCAGCACCATTTGTTAAATAGGGAATCCTTTTCCCATTGATTGTTTTTGTCAGGTTTGTAGAAGATCTGATGGTTGTAGATGTGTAGTTTTATTTTTGAGTTCTCTATTCTGTTTCATTGGTCTATGTGCCTGTTTTTGTACCAGCACCATGCTGTTTTGGTTACTTCAGCACTGCAGTGTAGTTTGAAGTTGGGTAGTGTGATGTCTCCAGCTTTGTTCTTTTTTCTTAGTATTGTCCTGGCTGTATAAGCCTTTTTTTTTGGTTCCATATGAATTTGTAAATAGTTTTTTTCTAATTCTGTGAAGAATGTCCGTGTTAATTTAATGGGAATAGCATTGAATCTATAAATTGCTTTGGGCAGTATGGCCATTTTCACAATATTAATTCTTCCTTTCCATGAGCATGGAATGTTTTTCCATCTGCTATGCTTTATCTGATTTCCTTTAGCAGTGGCTTGTAGTTCTCCTTGGAAAGGCCTTTACTTCCCTTGTTAACTGTATTCCTCTGTATTTTATTGTCTTTGAGGCAATTGTGAATTGGAGTTTATTCATGATTTGGCTCTCTGCTTGTCGGTGTAAAGGAATGCTTGTGATTTCTGCACATTGATTTTGTATCCTGAGACTTTGCTGAAGTTGCTTAGCAGCTTAAGAAGTTTTTGGGCTGAGACAATGGGGTTCTCTAGATATAGGCTTTCTGTGACTATTGAGATAATCACGTGGTTTTTGTCTTTAGTTCTGTGTATGTGATGATTTATATTTATTGATTGGCTTATGTTGAACTCACCTTGCATCCTGGGGATGAAGCCAACTTGATCGTGGTAGATGAGCTTTTTGACGTGCTGCTGGATTCAGTTTGTCAGTACTTTATTGAGGATGTTCGCATCAATGTTCATCAGGGATATTGGCCTGAAGTTTTCTTTTTTTTTTTTTTTGTATCGCTGCTAGGTTTTGGTATCAGGATGATGTTGGCCTCAAAATATGAGGGAGGAGTCCCTCCTTTTTAATTGTTTGGAGTCGTTTCAAAAGAATTCAGCTGTAAATCCATCTGGTCCTGGGCTTCTTTTGGTTGGTAGGCTATTTAGTACTGCCTCAATTTCAGAACTTGTTATTGGTCTATTCAGGGATTCAACTTCTTCCTGGTTCAGTCTTGGAAGGGTGTATGTGTCCAGGAATTTATCCATTTCTTCTAGGTTTTCTAGTTTATTTGCATAGAGGTGTTTATAATATCCTCTTATGGTTGTATTTCTGTGGGGTTGATTTCTTCTTTGAAGTAATGGTTTTTAGAAAGCGTATTTGTGAGTCTTCCTTTTCATTCTGAAATTTGAAGAGTATCTGCACAAAGTACTTGTTATGCCAAATGTTGAAGAGGAGAGAGCACTTTATCTGAAAGAACTGTAAACTTTTGCATGTTTGAATTAAAAAGAGTTGGTTTAACATACAGTACACATCAAAATGCATAATGTTTTACAAATAGATATTTCTTTTAGATCTTTGTACTTACCCTAGATCTGTAAGATATCTTATTTCCTTTTCCCCAACATTCTTTGGAATTGAAAGTGGCACAAAATTTCTAAGAGGTAATTTTATAGCATAAACAACAAAAGGTTTAAAATTTGATCAAAAAACTTCTACTTCTAGTACTATATCATAAGGAAATAATTGCACATGTTGGCAAGGATATATTCAAGAGAATAGTCATTGTAGAGTTCTTTCATTAGTGAAAAATTAAGAACAACTCTAATATTCATTAATAGATACTTAAGTGAAAAAAGTGATAAATCCACTATTTGAATTCTGTGTGTTATTGAGAATGAAGACTTATATATCTAAAAGGAATGGAAATGTGTTCATGATAAAGGATTGAATTATATGAAAGCAGATTTTATTCCAACTTACAATTAAAATATGTGCATATTTTGTAGTTATGTATGTATGAGAAGTATGAAGACTCCACATCAAAATGGTATTAGTTACTTGTCTTAGTGTTTTGATTATAGATGATTTTTCTTCTCTTGCTTTATTTTCTAATTTTTTTCTAATGACTGTACATTATTTGTGCAATATTTACTACATTAACACCAAAAGTTTCCTCACTATTTTTCTATACTTCCCTCCCTCCCTCCCTCCCTCCTTCCTTCCTTCCTTCCTTTCTTTCTTTTTTCTTTCTTTCTTTCTTTCTTTCTTTCTTTCTTTCTTTCTTTCTTTCTTTCTTTCTCTCTCTCTCTCTTTCTTTCTTTCTTTCTTTCTTTCTTTCTTTCTTTCTTTCTTTCTTTCCTTCTTTCTTTCTTTCTTTCTTTTCTCTCTTATTCTTTATTTCTTCTTCTTTTTTCAATGCAGGGCCTCACTCTATCAGCCAGACTGGAGTGCAGTGGCACAATAATGACTCACTATCTTTATCTCCCAGGCTCAAGTGATCCTCCAGCTTCAGCCTCTCAAGTCGGTGGGACTACAGGTGTGTGCCACCATGATCCAGCTATTTTTTTTTTTTTTGAGACAGGATCTCACTCTATTGTCCAGGATGGAGTGCAGTGGCATGATCAGAGCTCACTGCAGCCTTCACCTTACAGGCCCAGATGATCGTCTCACCTCAACCTCTCTGGTAGCTGGGGCTACAGGCATGCACCACCACACCTGGCTTATTATTATTTATGTATTTATTTGGTAAAGATGGGGTTTGGCTGTATTGCCCAGACTGGTCTTGACTCATGGGTTCAAGTGATCTGCTCACCTCAGCCTCCCAAAATGCTGGCATTATAGGCATGAGCCACCATGCCCAGCCCTGATTTTTTAAATTTTTTGTAGAGACAGGGGTCTCACTATGTTGCCCAGGTTGGTTTCAAACCCCTGGGCTCAAGCAATCCAAAGTGCTGGGATTACAGGCACAAGCCACTGCACCCAGTCCCTTTTCTGTGTTTTCAATGTGTAAAAAGGTGCCAGCTGCTACAGATGTTTACAGAAGGTAGTTAAAAGAGACAAACTATATGAATTAGAAATGCTAATGAAAACTTGCCAAGACTTCACAAGATGAAGATTTTAAAAAGAGAAAAAAAAATCTTTGTCCAAGTATACCACAAGATCACAAGCAAGATCTATGTCTCACCATTAGAATTACAAGCAAGAGCTATGTCTTACCATTAGTGTTAAGTAATCTGAAATGCCTTAAGGGTACTAAGGCAATCATGTTAAAGAATGCTTTACTTTTTACTTAATTAGAGCTAGATTTTAATTATGGGGAAAAGTAGGGTCATGGCTCTTCTCAGTACCAAGCTTCAGGAGGAGAGTTACATAATTTGAAAAACAGAATCTAAAGGTTCTCTGTTTTCATTTATATAAGAAATGATAAAAATAAATAAATCAATAACCCAAACAGGCCTCCATTGCTAAATAGATGCTACTAACCTAAGATATACAATGTAAAAACCTCATGGATGTTGCCCTTCCTGAAAATTAGCTTTCCTGTTTTCCTGCAAATTTAGGAAATAGCTGAGAGTCCCCATTGTGAATGAGAGTGACTAATTGTCTGGGGCTTTTACCTTTGCACTTTCATCCTCCTAAGACATAATTTCCTTGAATCCTAGTCTTGGTTCCTACTGAGCCAAATTCCACTGGCATCAATCCAAATACCAGGAACATATAAAGATACACATGGATCCAACATTATCTACATATTTTCTTAATTGGATCACTGTCATTCTGTACCTGAACTTTGATGTTGGCAAATTGCCATTGAATTTTTCTATAAATATGTGTCCTCTGCCACCCAACTGTAAACTAGCTTCTGTGTTTCCATTGTGGTTGTATTACTCACAGAACTCTATCACCAAGATCTAGCTCAATGCTATTACCATCTCACCATCTTACTAATATATTGGCTCAATAACTATCTTCCGGTGCTTCAAAAAACCTTTAATCCATTTGCATTGTTTCTCCTGCATACAGACAATAGTTGAATCAATTTTAACAAATAAATTCAGAAGCAAAAAATTACATGGTTTATCTTATTTCTAGTTTAAAACAACCAATACCAAAGTTATCAATCAAATACAAGACCGCAGACTATCTAACAGAAAATAAATATTCTAAAGTCAGAAACTTTTTTTTCTAAAACAGAAACACAAGATTTCCCACTCTTTACCCCACTTAACTTTTCCATAATAAAATTATTTCTTCCAAAGAGTCCTAAAGAATCTTTCTCCTTAGACTTTCTGTACAGCTGATTCCCTTTGTCAAAGAAAAATCAGAGTCTAACAATAGTTAAGGTGGTAAAAACAGGATTTACTCGGAAACTACTTCAACAAGAGAAAATGCACCTCAGTATAGAATTGGGCAAAATTATGAATACAAGTAAAAGTGGGAATTTATGGTTAAAGAGCAGTGTAGTTGGTGGACGGAAAATTATTAAGAGGAACACATCAGAGGAAAGGACAGATTTTGGCTGAACCCACCTATTATGATTCTTGCTGAAGGCAGGCCGGGGGATCAGACATCAACTCGGGGATGGTGTGGATGAAGAGTTTGGTCAGATTAGAGGGTAACTAGATATCAAGGGTGGAGGCTTCTGGTGAACTTACTTAGCAGAATTCTTGCTAAAATTAGGCTCTTGGAGGATATTCCCAAGGACAGAGCCTCGTAGGGCTCACAGCAGCCGACTAAAAATTTGGTCCAGGGAAAAATCAATGTCAGTTCTTCCTCTTGTTAAAGGGAAAAAGACACATTCTTCTTTCCTTGGAGCAATGTTAAGTCCATTTTGTTTTTGGTTGCCTTTTATTCATTAAGGATTAGCTGAACCATCTCTTGGAACCTGGTAGTAGAGGATATTTGCTGAATAGTGCTAACAGTCAGGAATACAGTGAAAGGAATTTCTATGAAAATAAAAGTAAAATAAGAATAAGTAGTTGGAAACTTCGTTTGAGTCCAGGGGGCAGCCAATTGAGAAAATTTCTAAATGTTTGCCTCAAGGATGAAAGCGGTAGTCCCACAGATGTCCTGGTCTGTGTTTTGAATGCCTTTGGTGATGGCGTCAGGAGTTCTGGTGAACTTTCTGAGTGGCCCACACAGCAGCAGGCACAAGGTTTGCCCATACATGATCTATTGCAGTGATTTCTTCAAAGTTTATATCAAATCATCCAGCTTCAGAAAAGAGCAGTTATATCTCTTAGTAACTCCAAGTCAGGAGGCTAGGAGAAAAATTGGAAACTTTAGTTTTCAGAATTGTAGCCATGTCAGAGGAAACCAGAATTGAGAACCCACAAGGGTACACTATCGGTTTTTATCAATGCATAAAATTTATCTCTACAGTTACTCCCATTTTGATTCTTGTTTACAAAATATGCCTAGTCTCATTAGATTTGGTCTGATTAATTACATATGTGCAGTAAAAATGGTACCTGATCACACAGGCCTTTTTGAGTTTGTTTTGCTGAAAGTCTCATCAGGAATCTCAGATTAGACTTATAGAAGTCTCTTGAGGCTAAGAAGCCAAGCCAAGAACTCACCAACAGACTTCACTTTGGACCTATAGATTTGGGTGAATTCCTCTCTTCTTGAGGTCCCCAAGATATTTCAATATTCCTGGTGCTGCCAGTAAGTGACTTTCCTTATTCACCTCTGATGCTGGGAATCCTGTAATCCAGGTACCAAGGTCGTTTTTCAAAGAGACCTTTGTAAATCTTGGCTTCGTAAAGTCAACTTCAGTTCCTTAAACTAGATTCCATGCACATAATTCTCAAATATGACATTCCAGTTAAAACCTTGATAATATAACCAATGTTCCCAATTATGTCCTGTTACAAGAAGAAGAGATTCTTATTAAACTTATGCCAGTAACGAATTGCCATGAAAATAAGAGAATTCAATGAGTTTCCAAATTCTGGAGGCATCAGTAGGGAGAACGAAAACTGTTCCATTTCTATTTACAAAAGTGTAGTAAGAGAAAACGGTTCCTTAAATATGGAAAATAAAATATCTAAAAACAGCTATGTTCCAAAACAAAAACCATTCTGCTTGATCTCAGGTTTGCAGTTTCATTAAAACCTGTCAATTTCTCCACTAATGTTTGGCAAATCCTTACTCAGTCCAGTGAAATGGTCTCAAAGTTGTTTAAGCAATGCCAGCAGGAATCATTCTGGGAAATAACTGGTTACAAATGCGTTCAGAGAAGAATCAGAGTGAAACGAAAACTATATGGATGAGAAATACCTTAAACGACCATGATTAAAGATTTTATGGGAATTAATTTGACAACCGGGTGCAGTGGCTCAGGCCTGTAATCCCAGCACTTTGGGAGACTGAATGGGGTAGATTGCTTGAGCTCAGGAATTGGAGACCAGCCTGACCAGCATGACAAAATGCCATCTCTACAAAAAATACAAAAATTAGCCAGTCATGGTGGTGGACGCCTTTAATCCCAGCTACTCGGGAGGCTGAGTGGGAGGATTGCTTGAGCACGGGTGGTAAAGGCTGCAGTGAGCTGAGATCACACTACTACGCTCCAGCCTCGGTAACAAAGTGAGACTCCATCTCACAAAAAAAAAAAAGGAATTAATTTGAGAAGGAAATTTGGTTATTTCTGTGACATACGACATTTTAAAAAATAACTGAAATTATGACTGATGATAACATTATACCAGTAAATATGAACGGCAAAGGTAGTGATGAATTTCTATGAACTTTATAGAATTTCTGAAATAAGTATATAAATACAGAATTTCTGAAATAAGTATATTAATAGTATTTACCCATATAAGTATAACATAGGAAAAGTTAAACATTGCTTCTTGTTTTACAATGTTCCCCATGCAATTTAACGTATTAAATAAACCAAATTATTTTTCATGTTTCTCTTTACAAATCATTTGCAATTTCTCAGGGACCCAAAGTAAATCTCAGTCAGTTCTAAAACAAGATTTCATTTAGGGTTTGTTTGGGAAGGCAAAATTGTAAAAATGTAAAAAACCTTAACTCTTTTAAAACTGAGACATGTCAGTCCTCTTAATTAAAAGGCATGAGGGACTTAACACCTGGGTGATGGGTTGATAGGTGCAGCAAACCACCATGGCACACATTTACCTATGTAATAAACCTGCACGTCCTGCACTTGTATTCCAGAACTTAGAATTAAATTAAATTAAAAAACAAAGAAAACATGATAATGGCCAGGCACAGTGGCTTACATCTGTAATTCCAGTACTTAGGGAGGCAGAAGCAGGCAGATCACCTGAGACCAAGAGTTCGAGACCAGCCTGACCAACATGGGGAAATCCCATCTCTAATAAAAATACAAAAATTAGCCAGGCATGATGGTGCACGTCCTAGCTACTTGGCTACCTGGGAGGCTGAGGCACTAGCATTGTTTGAACCTGGGAGGCAGAGGTTGCTGTGAGCCGAGATCCAGCCACTGCACTCAAGCCTGAGCAACAGAGCAAGACTGTCTCAAAAAAAAAAAAAAAAAAAAAAAAAAGACGTGATAGACATGATAAGGTTAACATAAAGCACAGCAATTCTGTACCACCCCCAACCTCCCAAAAAAGCCTTTAACAATCTCTTACTAAGAACAGACCACTAATCCAAGAAAACTTTGTCATTTTAATTTTTCATCAATATGCTTTTGATATTAAAGATTTTTTAAAAATGAACTTATAAATAAATCCATTCAAATCTTTACCCAATTTGACCACACATAAAATTCCTTTTAAAACATTCCTTTACCACAAAGCCTCTACAATTTTTTATATACATTAAAGATTTGCTTTCTCCTATATTTTCTTCTTTCTTATTCTGGAACAATGAGCCATTGTATTTTAGAATAAAACAACTTGTGTTTCATTTAACAAAAACACCTTCTGCTTACCTCATACCTTTTTTAATCAAAAACACATCCCATTTTTCTTGCATATTTTGCATACCGAATTGTTTCTCTTCACCTTTATTGTTTCTGGTGGTTTTATTTCCATATGTTGATTCTAATTTTTAACCATTAGTAACCTCCTTTTACAGACAAAACTAGGAAGGATACATTGTGAATTGTCTGTCACATAAAAGTATTCTGCAACAGGCTAGCAAATTTATTAATATATTATTTCACTATTTTTGAAGGCATATGCTTTCTCACAGTATAATTTTTCATTAACAGACTCAAATGTATTTGATCTGTCTATATCATATAAAGATAAAAAGCTAAAAGTATATAGACTCAAACTGATGCTTAGTAGTGTGTGTTTCAATAGTTTATCCTATTTAGAAATTCTTAATGAATATTTATTACATAACTCTAAGGTTGCAAGCCACCAAAAGGATTTTGGAAACTGTTTTTAGGTAGACATACTATAAGAACAAACATAACTAGCCATCATTTCGAGTTGTTTCTCTGTTAATTATTTTTACATTATTTGACTACTAAACCTAAGTAGAATAAAAATGTATACTCATGTATAATACTGAAAACTCAAAAGACATGCTGTTCTCATTAAATCAACATATTAAACTAATCTTATTTACCAAAGATTTACCCAAGTCATGTGAATTTGAATTAGTTTCTGTATTTCTAGGAGTTTAATGAGTATTTAATTTATACAAGTGCTCATTCATCTCTAAGCCAAATTGAATAGAACTCCTTTAACAGATATTATAAATTAATTTGATAATACCATCCAGAGGTAAGAAAATGTTATGTGTATATAACATACATGTTTAGACATACATAAACATACAGACAGACACAAAGCAAAATCTTATAGCTTTCATTCTAAAATTTTAGCCATGAGTTAAAGATGCCAAGACAAAACTCACTGGTTTAATTGAATACATTGCCCCTCTTTACTCTGCTTTATATTTTTATCTAAAGTGTGTTTCTGACAGATGGAACAATTTAACTTCACCTACTCAATATGAGGTCTAATGCTTTTTACCAATATCTGTAGGGGAGACATTTAAGATTTTTCATTTGCCCTAATATATAATCTGATGGAGGCTGTGGACTCAATTTACTTTTTCCAATTATTAATAGCCCTTTTTCTGTCTTTCTCTTTCCAACCTCAGAAATTTGCTTTTGGAGATCCAGAGACCCTTCAAAATTCCCACTGAGGGCAGAGGAACTAAAATTCAAGTGACTGGGGGGCTGAAGCGGGAAGTCAAAAGTCCAGCAGCATAGACAGGGGGATAGAGAAGGCAAAGATTTGGAGCGGACACGTTGAAGGATTCAGGGGAGTTGATGGGATGGTCAAGGGTGGTACAAGGATAAAGGAATTGTGATTGCAATAGGAGGGGTAGAAAAGCCATGCACTGTCAGGAAATCTTAAGTTTCCTGAAGAGGCCACTGAAGCTCCATATTATCTTTAGTACAATCATGCTAACAAGAAGGAAAGCAGAGAGAGTTGGTGGAGAACAATTCAGCAGGGGTTCTAGAAGAGAGTTTCCAGTCAACTGAGATGCTCCCATGTTCTTAAGTAATGGTACCTCTACACTTATGAATAGAGGACTGGAACTCTGATCTGACTTCTGTTCTTGATTACAGGAGTTTTAACCAGCTCCATTTCTGCACTTGGCCAGTTCACCTCTCCTTAGGCAACCTGGTAGTCCCTGGCTCCTGAGAGGTCACCATATTGATGCCAAACTTAGTGCAGCACCCAATGAGCACAGCTCACTACAGCCCAGAACTCCTGGGCTCAAGCCCTTCTCCCACTTCAGCCTCCTGAATAGCTGGTGTGCACCATCTATACCTAATATCTAGGTGTGCACCATCACATACAGCCCAGCTTCTGTTTCTTGCAGAGACTAGTCTAGGATTCTAACTCAACTTCACTTTGCCGAGGACTCTAATACAGCTTCTTACAAACAGAAAAATTAAGGGCTCTACCCCCAGCTTCTGAAGTATACTCACAATGTTAAGAATAGAAATCCATCCTGTGTGCTTCAAGGGACATCTGGAGCACTGGTTCAGAAGTCAAACTCACCAATGGATCCCTGGTTGGTCAGTCAGAAGTGAAAACAAAGACTTCAATGGGCACATTTGGGTCCCAAGTGAGAAGTTCGGGAGTCCAGAGATGAATCTGATACTGAGTCGTGTTACCATAACTGTTAAAGAAAAAAACAGAGACTGGTGGGAGTTAAAGCAGAAAAAACAGATTTTACTCAAATACTATTGCAATAAGGAAAAAGACACCTCAGTATAGAAGTAGACTCGATTCCAAATATAAGGAAAAGTGGGAATTTATAGCCAAGGAGCAGGATGGAGCTCAGTGGATGGAAAATTATTAAGAGAAAACATCAGGGACAAGAGGATATTCTGGATATACTGACCTAACAGAATTCTTGCTGAAGATAGGCCAGTGTGATCAGATATCACCTGCAGTATGATGGGGGATGAGAAATTTCATCAGATATCAAGGGGAATTAGACATCAAGGATGGGGCATTTTGACTAGACCTACTTAGAGAGATTCTTGCTAAATTTGAGCTCTGGGAGGTTCCACACAAGGAGAGGCCTCATTGGGCTCAGAGGACCCTGATTAAAGGTTGGTCAGGAATCTCTGTCACTTTCTTATCGTTGGGCAAGTTTCATAACTAAATTTGCCTCTCTGCTTATCAAAGATCCTCTTTGGGATCTCTTAAATGTTGATAAATGTGGAGAATGTGGCATGGTGAAAAATAACAGTGTTTATTGGGATTAATTTCAGGACCCTGATCTGATATATATCAAGTATATATATTGATATATATATAGGTTCATCAAATCCTCCAGAAAAGCCATTTTGAGATTAGCTTTATCTCAGTTTTGCTTTTTGGGTCTTTTCCATTGCTATATGCTGCTTTACTTCTTTCTGTAGTCTAGCTTTCTCTTCTTCCTAATAAATCTCTGCTTGATCCAAAGTAGCAACCTTGGTCTCTTTACTAACTTGCTTCAAAGTCTTTATCTCAGTTCACATTATTGGGAGAGTTTATGACTAGTCTGGCCAAACAAGGAAGTAGTCAGTTGCCCATTATTTTTCCAATCACCTGTGGCTGGCTGAGTGTTCCTAAGATCAGAAAATACAATGCATTTTCTCTTAAGGGAGCTTTGCATAGAGATCACAGCATTACGTGTCTTCTAAAAAGAAAATATGCATAATTTTCAATGAATGGACAATTATTCTAATTAGACATAAATGCTATATTCACTGATTTGGTCCCAGGACTGTAAACTTGTACATGATACCCTTTTATTGTTACTTAAAAATTATTTATTTTTATAAAATGATACATACACACAAAGGCAAATAGTATCATATAGGATGGTTCCCTGTCCTACCACTCCCAACTTCTCCTACTTTGCCTCCCCTGAGTCAACCAAATTTGACCTTCTAAATGGTTTTCTTTGCATTTCTGTCTCTCAAGTGAAATGTGTTCAGACTGCTATTAATTTTGGATATTAGCCACTGAGTTCCTTTTATGACAAACAAGGATTTAATTTTCTTACATCGACAACATCTCCATTTCTCCTCTTTCTTGTACCCAGAGTTTATGTCTAATTAATTGTTTCATAATTTTGGGTAAAATCAGTATTTGATGTTTCTGTTATCATGCCTGTGAAAGTGTTTTTCAAAGTCGAGAATTGTAGTGCACTATGATTATATTTCCCTTCCTGGTTTTTCCTTTTTGAGTAAATAATGACTTTGATTCTGTTTTCTATTGCTTGAGTTTGTTTTTATCCACTCCAAATTCTTGCCACAGCTTCCAATAATCTCTATAGGCAAATTTTCAAAAAGTCAACTTCATCAGGCTTTCTCATGATACCATTTTTTTTTTTCTTGGAGATATCCCTTCTGGAGACCACCATTCTTTACGTTTTTAGACTGGCCATTCTCTAGGCCAAAGGCACACGTGTCACATGGAAATAATCTTGCTGATATCCTTGGAATTTTCTTCACATTTCTCCTGGATTGGATTTCTGTTTCCTTAACCTCATAACTTTGTTTTTCATAGGTTTACTTTCAGTGATACACATGCTACAGTTGCTATATCAGGTTAAAAAGGAGAGCACATGGAAGGAACGAAAAATAGTAAAGCCACTTTAAGAAACAGTTTGGCAGATTCCTATAAAGATATTATATATATATATTTACCATACAAACTAGCAATTCTACTCCAAAATATTTACCCAAAAGAAACATATCCACAGAAAGACCTATGTGTAATGTTTTTAACAGTTTTGTTCCTAATAACCAAAAACATGAAACCACCCAAATATCCATCTTCAAGTGAATGAATAAACAAATTGTGAGGTGCCCATACAATGGAATACGGCTCAGCAAAAAGTAGAAATGAACTACTAACACATGCAATAAAACAGATGAATTCCAAAAGCATTATACTAAGTGAAAAAAGCCAAACACAAAAGGCTACATACTGTATGCTTCCATTTATATAACATTCTGATAAAAGCAGAACTACAGGGACAGAAATCAGAGTAGCTGTTGCCAAGGGGCTTAAGGTGGGCAAAAAAGACTGACTACTAAATGGCTTGAGGGAACATTTTGGAAGATGGAAATGTTTTATATTATGATTGGGCAGTAGTTATATAATTGCTCAAACTTGTCTCACTGCACACCTTAAAAGGATGAATTTTACTGTAGGTAAATTATACCTCAATAAACTTGACTATAACAAATAATAATGCTACAGGGCATATTCCAGGGACATGGCAACAATGGCAGCATAGTTATTTAAATTGTTTTGAATTCCTACATAAAAACAGACAAATCAAAAATCTATGGGAAAGATGTACTACAAAATTCAGGGACAATGTGCCCCTTGAATCCCCATATAGAAGCTGGTGGGGCCAAAATTCTAACAATGTCAAGATTTGCATGGGACTGGTGTTTCCATGGAAATAAGAAGAGGGGAAGAGCCTCTGATTTACCCGAGAAGAATACCCCCGCAAATAGCCAACAGCTACTCATCAGAAAGCTTAGCAGGCAAGTTCGAGAACAGGAAGGGTCATGCCCTCCACAATTTTGGGGAGAGTGGAAAGGAGAAATTGAAGGGGCTTGAGCAGTCTAGCCCTATGCACTCTAAAAACTGACCTGGCAGAATGTCCTTCTAGAACAGAGCTCTGCACTCGGAGGAACTGCTGTGAAGAGGAATAAAAAGTGATCAGGACTGAGTCAAAAGAGATGAAAGAAGGAGCCAGCCTAAAATCTGAGTAGAAACATTAAGCATGTGTGTTGGGCTTTTGAACATCGTAGAAAGATGGCTGGTGGATGAGACATATGGGTTAGTGTCTTTAGTTCTTTTCCCTTAAATTGGTCAGATTTCCTAGAATGCTCTCTGCCAGTCTTCTGCCAGGCAGCTTAAAGGTTTGGCTGAAGTGTTCTCAGAGTTCAGTGGAGAAAGAAGCCTGGAGATTTCAGCCCAACCTACAATATACATCTGGTCACTGTACCCCCTATTTTCTGTGGGATAGCAACACTATCATCTGTGTTGATTGATCCCCATGCCAAAGACCCTCAGTCATACTTTCTCCAGGAAATAAATCCCTTGTCCTCTGACCAGTGGGATAGTGGAGAAGTGGAACTAGAGATCAAACTGCTTTGCAAACAATTTCCCTCGGTTTTCCATTTTAGCTTCTTGCCCTTCTCTCCTAGCTCACAGACACATGATGTTGCCTATTCTCGACTATTTTGAGGGTTCTCTGCTTTAAATCTAGGGGATTCTCAAATCTCTCCACTGTTGCCTGAGCAGTTTTCTTTCTCAGCTCTGTTCAGCAAGTTACCTCGGTTCACCAGTTTTCCAGCTTCCATTGACTTTGTATATGTCACAAATTGCCAGGACAATCAATACCAGTTCCTTTATCCCAATTACACTGCTTAATATTTACATCTTTCCCTGGGATTCTCTCTTGGTTATTTGAGTTGACACTCCTAGAAGTACATTCCTGATTTACTCAATTTGTGTGCAGCACACAGTGATCTGCCATAAAAGGGTTCAAGATGTGACATAAAACACAAATCACTTAAATCCTCAGGGTGGGGCCTGGAATAGTCTCTAGAGTCTCAAGTCTTTCTTCCTTAGTGTGTCAGACAGTGGCACATTTGACAGTGTGTCCAAAGTGTCTGCAAGCAGTGAACTGGAGAAACATCCAGCACTTACTGCCCTACTATAAGGAAAGAAATACCCTATCAACTGGACATCCATATAGCAGCCACTGTGGATGTGAGGTCCATGGAACTGCTGCATGGTGTATGTTCCATGTGCCCAAAGAGTGCGGTGGGCAGATCAAAGTTAAGGGCAAAATCGTCTGCGTGTGTATCTGAGGGTTCTGTCCATTTTGCAATTCAGGTGCATTTTAGAGTCATCCAAGCTAGTAACTGCGTCATAGCCCTAACAATGTTATGTGTGTTCTACAAATGAAAGATTTACCATTATTTTGAAATTCTTCATTTCAAAAAGTTTAAATGGATTTGTCATCTATTATAATTATCACAAGAAATGCTATCATTAGGTTATTAATGAAAGAAAGATCTGTCAGATTCTTTCTATGTATATAACTTCAATAGTCCCTGCAGGGACCCAAAGGCCCGTGGGATGTGACCAACTCAGCAGTCCGCTGGGGGCTATATGATCAAACAGCAAACTGTTTATCATGAATGCAGGATGGGGGCAAACTCACACCGCCCTGTCACCGAAAGGTTTGCTGAGGGACATCACATCCTGGCATCAGGCTCCTTGAAGTTATCTACTGAGAAATCTAGCACCTATTGTCCAAAGGATGCAGTCTTGCCTGCTGTGAACCAAAGGACTGACTGACAATTGTCCGACAATCATACTCCCGCACCCCCACCTCCCCCTCCGCAGTTTTCTCCCTATCTCTTTTGCCTAATAAATACGGAGGGCTGTGTAACGCTCAGGGCCCTTGTCCACTAGAGGCAAGGTGCCCCCTGACTCCTTCTTCCAAATATACTCTTCTGTCTCTCGTCTTTGATTCCTGTTGTTGCCCCTCTTTGTTCAGTCCACCAGGTCCATGCAGGTTACAAGTCCCAAATTTTTGAATGGTTGTAAAATGTGTTTAAATGATTTGTTCATGTCTGTATAAGCAGATTTTTCTTGATGGTAACTATTAAGAATTTGAAAATGTTGAAATTTAAAAGTCTTGATAAGGAGTTGTGTGTAGCCCTTTCAAGCATAAAACCCAATTTTTAAACAGATATAAGCTCAAATTTCTCATTAAAGGTTTCAACAAATCTTTTTTGCAAATTTTATATATATTTAGTAACTAAATTTCCTTCTAAACTTTGTGCTGTATTACCTTGCATATGAAAACTGTTTCAAATTTTCCCCAAGCTCCATATGAAAGCACTTGAATCCCTCCAGTTTATCTCAGTGTCTTAGACTGGATCTTCTAGAAACAGAGAATTCCAGGTAGAAGGTTTATTGGAGAATGCCCTCAGGAAATATACCTAAAGGAAGTGAGGATGGAGGCAAGACTGGACAGAGGGAGAAGCTGACTCACACTGCAGTTACAAGTGAGGCCTCAGCTCATCCCACTTGCAGCCCTAGAGCTGAATGAACTTCTAGAGTTGTTTTAAATTGAGGCGAGGGACTGAGCCTGTGTATTTATTCGCCCATCAGCCATTCATTATGCCTGCTGGCAGAGGGCATAACCTTGAGTGAGGCACACTTTGAAATGTCAGAAGTTTATTTCCGCAACAGCTTGGAGATGGGTAAGTCAGCCCTGGGCAGAACACCACAGAATCTGCAGCACGGACTGCATAGGAAGTGCTGCCGAGTTACCATAGGAATTGAATCGACATTCACGGGAATTGTTTACATCTGAAATACTCTGTACCTCCTGAGTATTGTTTGACGCTGCGGGTAACACTGTATGCTTTCCCAGCGTCTATTATCATATAATATCATAAATTAATTTATATGCTGTCACATTTTTTGTGACTGTTATGATATAAAAATGTGAGGGGATGTTGACAGCGTAATTATTTTATCACCAGCATCTAGATCACTGGCTGGCATATAGTAGCACTCAGTAAGTGTCTACTAAGTGAGTGATAAAATGAATGAATGAATGCACTATTTTTCTTTTTTCTTATTTTTTTTTCTTTAAGCTGTCCTTCTCAGCGTCTTATTCTGCAATAAAATGTGTTTGAATGGAAATGCCACAAAGCCGCTCTCAATAACTCCCTTGGACCTCAAAGGAGTCAGAGATTAGTGAAAGATAATCTGATGAGGTGTCCTGTCCAGGAATTTACTGTTCACATTTTATGGAAAGTTATTTCCTTAATTTAACCTAAAATCGTCTTAAATTTTTTAAAGAGCTTTCTAAAATTACTAGTCATCTTTTAGAATAGAATTGTCAGTTCTGTAGAAAATGAAGTTCCCCATATATGTACATTTTCAATGTACTGTACTCTTTTCAACAGTAATTGTTACCTACTAGAGTAAATTTAGAACTAAGGAACATAGACTCATATATATTTTCCACCTCTTATCTCTTTCAGGATGTTGTCTTACTCTGATAATTCTCTGATTCTCTTAGTAGAGTTATAAATTTCCCTTCTGAGTCTTGATAACTTATCTGAAAACTCTGTAGCACAAAATATATCTTCTGAGTGAACCTTCTGCTGACAGCCTGTTCAGAAATTATTCCATCTACTTCTGCCGTGTCACTAGGGAAAAATGGCCACAGCAGTGTTTTTCTTCTGAGTTGTAATCAGATTAGCAGAGCTAGCTTCTTTCTTAGGTTTTAAAATATGTCTCAATTTTTCCACTTATCTCTCCTAATCATCTGATTGGTTATTACTTTCAGATCTTCTTGTTTCTTTCATAGTCCATAATACATGCTGAGCTATGGGACTTGTGACACATTTTTTGAATAATTTTTAAATAATGTAGCTTTTAGACATTCCCAGTACAGAAAACATATTTCTTCAAATTGAAGATATTTTTGTTGGCAGTTGAATTACTTTTTCTTCTTAATTTTTCTTTAAGCCTTAATCTTCTTGACTGTACATCTAAAATTATCACTTATGTATAATTCTCCTTGGCTCCCTTCAATGCAATTAATGATCTTTCATATGTACTCCTTTTGTTGCTATTATTTTCAGGGCCTTTTGTTTCAAAAATAATCAGCCACATTGCCACTGTTGAAACAGTTTGATTTAATCAAAGGTCCAGATAGTGGAGGACCATTTACAAGACTCCTTTATGGGACTTTTGGTGTTTTAATGTTGGTCTTTCTATAAATATATGAATAGAGTTCTTAGAAGGAGCAGCTAGGTTTGTCTCTGTCCTGATTTTAGTTAGACCTTCCCTTTCGTGTCTGGGAGCTCTTCTGTAATTTTTACATTCGACAATGGTAGTTTGCTTACTTCCAAATGTTAGGGAGAGTTTTCATTCTTAAAACTTGCTTAGTAATCATACTACATGATAATTATTAACATTTATTACTACTGCATTTTGAGCATCATTCTTACTTTGTAAATCATTCCATTATTTCCTGTAGTCTTTCTTACATTCCTTACAAAACATTATTACTATCATTTTTACAAATGAGAAAACCAAAATTAGCTTGATTAAGCAATTGTCCATCATGAAACCACCAGTACATAAGGGAACTGGGCTTTTAAATCTTAGCTTATCTGTGATATTTCACTGTCTCATATACATGTCCTTTCTTAAAATGATGACTTCCTTCCTCCATTAAATCTCTTAAACCATAGTTACATTCATCTGGTAATTCTTATAACTCTGTTTAAATCCTTAAATAAGAAAATGAAGTGCAGTAATTGCTGGAATTTGCCAGTAACTTTAACCAGCACAAATCTTCTCTATGATGTGAGTGTGATTGGTGGGGGGGAGGGGTAGGAAGTGGTTCGGGAGAGAACATTCTAGGGCAGAATGCTTTTTGAGAAATGTTCCTACATTACTTTTCCAGATTCCAAGCAAATTTTCCAAGGTAAATAAATTGTTTATTCTTGAGGCTAAGATTACTGCAGTTTACTAATGTAAATTAACTTTTCAGTCAACCATCTTATGTTGTCTCTGCATGAGTTATCGATTCATTATTGCTACCACTATCACCACCGTGCTTCAACAACAATTCTGTATTCAATGTCCATTTTCCAGCTTGCACGTATTCAAGAGTGACTTCCCCAGTGTCTTCCAAATGAAGAGATTAAGTTAACTTTTATTCATTCACAGTGTCCTGTGCAAAAAAAAAAAAAAAAAAAAAAATCTGTCAGTTCTGCTTTCAATACCCAATATTTTTGATAAAACAATGACTTCTTCGAAGCTTAAGATAAACATTAAATACAAGATTGATATAGTTTTTATATTTGTCCCCACCCAGATCTCATGTTCTTTCCCCAGTGTTGGAGGTGAGGCCTGGTGGGAGGTGATTGAATCATAGGAACAGATTTCTCATGAATAGTTTAACACCTTCTTCTTGTTACTGTCCTAGCGATAGTGAGCGAGTTCTCACAAGATCTGGTCGCCTAAAAGTGTGTGGTACCTTCCCCCTCTCTTTTTTGCTCTGTTCTTCTCTTACATGTGCTTGGCCCCGCTTCGCCTTCTGCCATGAGTAAAAGCTCCCTGAGGCCACCCCAGAAGCAGACGTTGCTATGCTTCCTATACAGCCTGCAGAACTGTGAGCCAACTGAATCTCTTTTCTTATAAGTTACCCAGTCTCAGGTATTTCTTTATAACAATGCAAGAATGGCCTAAGACAAAGGAAAAATAAATAAATCAAATGAAATGAAACAGAAAAGAAGGAGCATTGAGAATTTCGATTGGGAGTAAGGACTTTATCAGATTTACCTGGAAAATTAAACAAATGAGAATTGAAAATCATGTTAAAAAGTGAATTATGCTATCAGATAATCTACATTTATTTTAACATTATAAAATTAACACAATGTAGTGGTGGCTTAAGAATCTAGGGAAAGATAAGGGATAGCTCTGGAATCAATGTTAGAATCTTCATATAAGATTTAGAATATCATAAATCCATAGGAAAGGATGTATTATTTCTAACATTGTGTTTGGAAAATTATTTATTTTGAAAAAATCCCAATTATCTGTTTCTGTTACATTCAAAATACATAGAAACTTGATGGAAAGTTTAAAAGTAACAACTGAAACTATAAAATACATATGAATATGTACTGTATGCAATTGGGAGATTTTCTAAGCATAAGATCATTGTAATACATCATGAAGATGATAGATTTGCCTACTACATAAAAATTTAAAATTTTTGTTTGTCAAACCCATTAATACTTTCTACACTATTTAAAAATTTATTTCCTTTTACATATAAAGAATATAAATCATTAAGCAAAATGGCCACATTTATAAATAAATATTTTATGGAAATTATATAAATAACTAATAGGCATATGGAAAAAATTCCACTCATGATTAATTAGATAAATGCAAATAAAGGAATAGCAGCATGTCATAATAGCCTATTAATTGGCAGCAAGAAAAATAGAGTATTGACTGTTGCCACTTCAAACATACAGTCCTCACAAGGTAGTAAGTAAGATACCTGACAAAAAAAGTTAGGTTTATGCATTTGCCAAAGAATAGTGAAAACAGGAGGAAGTAAGTACTTCTGGTTTATATAATTATTGAATCTGCATCTCCACTATTTCTTTGGATGGAACAAGGGTTCTTTCAAAATAGTTGAGTCCCATTTGTGACACAGAGACCCTGTATTCAAAATACCAAATATGAAACTTTGGAATATAGGTGGCAACAATTTACAGATACTATGTGCATTATATATATGCACACACATATACACACATGCACATTTATACACATATATATGTATTATATATTTAAATATACATGTATAAAATATATAATTGATAAATCTAAAAGCAATGACTGCTTTTTAAAGATTCACTAATGCCTATGAGTGCTAATATTTCACAAAAGAATGCAAAGGTTAAAAATGTATAGTGTTGGTCAGAACTGACATAGTAAATATCTTTATTATTAGAATAAAAATTATTATACTTCAACTCATACATGATTTTTCTTTGCAATTATAATAGAAACATAATCCTACCTCATGAATTTAATTTTTCTTTCTTAGCGTCTTTTCACATTTTATTTGAGCCACAGTAATACAAAATGAATACTATGCATATATGTTTTAATTTATTATTTTCCCAGGTTGTATTTTCACTAGAATCTTTCGTTCCGAGTCATTTAATGAATTTCATAAGGATGAGTCTGTTCAAAATGAGATGTCTTGGATTATAAGCATAGTGTGCATGTGCTTGGGGAAAAAAAAGAAAAAGAAGAAAGAAATATTTTTCAAAAAACAGATGAGTAAGTTAGCATAGCCAAAGGGCAGCAACATCTGATGTGGTGACAGGCTTTGCAAGCTTCATGTATTAATGCAGTTTCCATAGCAGCCACCACCTCACATGATAGTTCAAAATAATTTGTAATTGCCAAGAACTTTTAAAGGGAAACACGCCCAACTCTGATATATTTTCAAAAATCAGCTAAATGTTTCTGAATCTAGATCCTTGACACAGGTTGAACAATGAAATTTTATAGAAGACACAACCTCTAAATTTGTACTTCCTCATTTATAAAACAGGGGTAAAAACACATGCCGTGCCTGCCTCACAGGATCAGTGAGTGATGTATGTCAGCATGCTTTGGAAAGTGAAAAATGCCATGCAAATGTAGAGTATAATTAACTTACAGAATCATCCACTATTATAACTAGAAGAAATGTTAGAGATCACCAGGTCTCAGCCTCTCATTTCACAAATTAAGCAGAATTCATTAAATTTGTCCATAGGACCATGTCAGGAGAATGGCAAGGTCATTATGAGAGTTTGGGTCACGTATCTTTATGTCTAGGGCCCTTTGTCTCCTCCTTTCCCTTCCCTTCCCTTTCCTTCCCTTCCCTTCCCTTCCCTTCCCTTCCCTTCCCTTCCCTTCCCTTCCCTTCCCCTCCCCTCCCCTCCCCTCCCCTCCTCAATCCTCCCCTCCCCTCCCCTTCCCTCCCCTTCCCTTTCTTTCCTTTCCTTTCCTTTTTCACAGTCTTGCTCTGTCACCCAGACTGGAGTACAGTGGTGCGATCTTGGCTCCCTGTAACCTCCGCCTCCCGGGTTCAAGTGATTCTCTTGCCTCAGCCTGCCGAGTAACTGGGACTGCAGGCAGGTGCCACTACGCCTGGCTAATTTTTAATATTTTTTTAGTAGAGACAGGGTTTCACCATGTTAGCCAGGATGGTCTCGATCTCCTGAAATTGTGATCTGCCCACCTTGGCCTCCCAAAGTGCTGGGATTGCAAGTGTGAGCCACCATGCCAGGCCCCTTTGTCTCCTTTCTATGCCTGTGGTCAGCTACTGTTCTGTGAGATCCACCACACCCTTTCCTCTGATCCACCACAATAGTACTCTGATTACTCCAGTCTTCAGAAGACACAGAAATGCGCCGATCAGACTCCCTACCGATGGGCCATATAGAACTTCAAGTTCATCTTTTTCACAGCTGTGAGTCTTGCTGCTAATCCCAAATTGAGTCCCAGGCATACTCTTCTTCTAAGCTCTCTCAGGCTTTTCAGTGTTTGAGAATAATCTCTGATATAACTAGAATTTTTAATAGGAATCTCAAGAGTCTAAAAGTGTCTAGGCATTATGTAAATCAAATAGGGGAGAAAATCCGTCTTCTGGAAGAGTTATTATCTGAGTACTCTTAATTGAAATAATGTCACATTATAGTCAATTTTAAATGTATACGGTATATTTGGGGAGGCTCTTTACTGTACAGATCTAACTTAATCATCAAATAAAAGTCTCTTCAGGGAGGCAGTGTTATCCCCATTTTGCTGATGAAAAGAACTGATTTTCAGAGATACTAATTAACCTTTCCATTGTGACATAAATATTGGAGCCAGAATTTGGAGTTAGGTTTTGTTTTTGCTCTTTTTAATTGGCTGTTTTTTCCATTATTCAATGATGTCTACACATCAGAAAGTGACTTTGATCAGTCTTGCTCACAGGTCTAGTGTCATGTGTGTATATGGACTAGAATGGAAGAATCCTGACACAGAGATTGAATTCTTAGAGATACTCCTGAGACCCATTGGAACCTGGCTTCTCTGCCCATTTCATCTGACTTTAATTGCTAACCTCAGTTCCTGTCTTTATCTTCTCTCCTAAATTTGACTCAGTTGCTTAACTCTTGGCTATAACACTGATTCCTGGTGGCCATCTTGGTTTGATTCTACCAGTCCCTTGGACAGACCTCACCTAGCCTGTCCAGATCTGGTTGAATAAACGCCACTAAATCCCTGCCTCCAACAGCTCACCCTTGATCAAGCATTGTCTAATCCTAGTTAATAAATTCACCAAGAATAGAAGAGCCACTATAGAGTTTCTGTTATTTTTTTGTTTTTCCGGAGCCACCAGGACTTTTGAGGGAGAGACACAGATTATGTCTCTTTTTCTAGGGTTCTATATTCATAAGATGATTAAACAATAGGGTAAGTTCAGAAAGCTATCTGGATCACCTGGAGCAAGCCCCTTGCTCACTATGAAGCAGCCGAGGGGACGATTAGGAGGGACACTGAAATGCAAAAGTTAAGAGCTGAATGCACAGGCTAGTCGATTTACATGTCATATGTATCACTTAAAAGACCACTATTTTTTTACTTGTTCACATTTGTTCTTCCCTCTAGTATGTTAACTCCAGAAAGAAGTGATCTATTTCATCACTAAGGTATACCTATTACCTAGCACTGCCTAGCTTTTAGGCAATGTTCGATTATATGTATTCTGAATGAATAAACAAATACCATTTGCAAGAAAACATATGAAAGATAATTAAAAGTAGACTTGCTGGTTTAGTAATACAGCTTTAGTTAATTGCATTCAGTTTCTGCTTCTTTATATGATGCCACCTGTCTCTTCTTATCCCTGCCCATTTGGAATTAATTCTACTTGTTTGTTGGAAAGAAAATAAAAGAGAGTTGGGATTTCTGATTTAAGGAAGAGAGACTGCTAAAGATAGGGTTCAAATGAAATAATAACACCAGATATCTCAAATTATTGGCTTATCCATGGCAGAAAACTAGCAAATGAATCTATTTAACAGTAATAGTTTCAATATAGGCAGAACATTTGAAAACTAATAAATGTCTACAGTCCCAGGCAGTAATATGGCTTTATGATAATTTATTTTAATTTGTAATTTGTGTAAATTAGAAATTGAAATAAATTATTTCAATGTCTTTTTGTTCTTCAGGTAAAGTGAACTAAAATTAAAACGAGTACACCAACACTACTAGGTATGACAAAGTTTAAAAATTTAATAAAGTTAGGGGTTCACTCCTGTAATCCCAGCACTGTGGGAGGCCAAGGTGGATGGATCACCTGAAGTCAGGAGTTCGAGACCAGGGTGACCAATATGGTGAAACCCCGTCTCTACTAAAAATACAAAGATTAGCCAAGTGTGGTTGTGGGCACCTGTAGTCCCAGGTACTTGGGAGACTGAGACAGGAGAATTGCTTGAACCCAGGAGGCAGAGGTTGCAGTGGGCCGAGATCAGGCCATGGTACTCCAGCCTGGGCGACAGAGCAAAACTCTGTCTCAAAAAAAAAAAAACTTTTTTAATAAAGTTGAAAATAACTTAAACAGCAGCAAAGGACATCTGAAGACATTCTCCCACCTCCTGATAAAATTGCTGCTAAGTCAGACTTTGTAAGATCTGGATAGGAGGTGCTGCAAGATCTCTAGGTTGGTAATTCTAGATTATTAATTCCAGTATCTGAAGCCTGTCTAGAAGATAGATACATAGAAAGACAGATAGATGATAAATAGATAGATAGATAGATATTAATTCATTCCTGCTGCAAAATAAGAATGATTTGCTCTGTTTTATACTTAAAAAGCCAACAAAGAATTGGTTACCACTCTATGTAACTATTCATATGCTAATATTTCACACATGGTAGAAATCAATAGTGATTTATCATCACAAGCATTTTAATTTCTTGCAATTTATGAAACTTCTAATAGTAGGTAATACTCTGATATTTATAGGATATACTACAAATATTGGCATCACTAAACTATAAAACATTATGATGACCTTGTCTACTTTGTAAATGGCTTTTTCATTATATGTCTGCATCCACAAACTACTACCACCTCCCCACCTTGCCTCCCCTATACTCTATCTATTCTTTTACCACTATTACCAACCCTTGTCAGGAAGATCTTGAACTAGACTACCTCTTATAAGAAGTATTAGTACTTAAATTTTAGAAACAGAAACATATTCTTGAGATTATAAACTTCATCATTTTATATGTAATGTTTCTGGGTCCTAGAAGACATCAGATCACCCAGCTGGTTTTGTGGCAAAGTTCTGACAACTAGTTCTCAATCTAATTCTTTTTTATTCTAATTTTTAAATTAATTACCTTCATACAAATCGGTTTTCAATTTGTTCACTCTTGTTAGCATTTACTCTTTCTACGAAGAATATATCAAGAATGCCAATGTTGAACAAAGTTCACAAATAAATCATACTGTGTCTAGTTAGCCTGATGCCATCTTGCCCAAAAGTATAATCACTGAAAGAAATCTCATCAACCCTGTCAATCAATAAAGACAGGAATAGTTATTTAAATAAACTTGGCATGTCTTGGCAAATCACTCAAATGTTATGAATACATCCAAGAATGCTTTGGCAGAGACAGCAGGATTTAAATCCTCAGCCATTTCAAAGTATATTGCAAACAGTAATCATCTGATATTCAAATTTCTTGAACTTTAAATAGTCTTATCTAATGCTGTTGCCTGGACTCCATTCTTCACGCTATCAAACTACATTCTTAAGGCAATAACATATCCCAAGGATGAAACAGATGCTCGTCAGTCTCTGAATCTCATAAGTGTTCATTAAATGTCAATAGTTGACTAAACCATTGAACAGGAAGAGTAGTGGTAAAGGGGTATGAGCCCTGGAGTTGACCTGAATCCTGTCTCCCTTTTACTAGCTTTATAAATTGGACATGTAATTTTTTGATCCTTAGTTGCTTTATCTTTAAAACACAGCTAATTATACCATAGAGGATTGTTGCAAGGATTAAATGAGCAATTGCTGGCAAAGTGCTTAGCTAACACTTGGCACAGAGGGAGCACTCAATAGATGTTAGCTATTGTACTTAATTTATTATTTTCTTCATAGATGTGAAATGAACTGCAGATTCTGAGCACAGTTTTACAAGCACAACTTGAGTCTGAGTTCTAGCTACTGCCCAGTTGTGTGACCTTGGCCAAGTAAGTTAACATTCCTGTTCCTGTTTCCCCATATTGAAAATAATCTCATATACCTTATGATGTGTTGTGAGGTTTAGATGAGTCAATATGTATAAAGTGCTAAGGACAGTAATTGACCTAAACTTGGCACGTTGTAAACATTTGTTGTTATTCTGGATCTTATGTATTAAAAAAGTAGTCAGAAATATTCCATTCCACAGACTTACTTGAATGAGAAATACAAAGTTTTGACAGCCATTTTTAGTATTCTTTGAATCAAAATATTTTATAATCTTCCTGTACCCAGTAGGTGTGATTCTCTTTGACAGGAAATGGTATGAGATGAGAATATCTATAAATCGCACATTTTTTCAAAGTGGACTGTTAAATTACTGTTTTGACTTTTCCAGCACTGTGTTAGATTAGTGGAATCCCCACCCAAGTCCTCCATTGATTTGTGAGTTTGTAAGTAGAAGAGAATTAATTAAATTATGAAAGAGTAGAGATGTCAAAATTTGTATTGTATAAGCAACAGTTCCGTTAGGCAGAATGTATCAGGCATCTTGCTTAACAAATCCTTACAACAAAGGTTAAGATACTCTGGGTCACTAAAAGCAACAGGGAGCTGTTGATGTAATGCAGATTGGAATAAGAATGAGAAAAGAAAACAACATCCCTCAGAAGTCTAGTTTTCACCTTGCCCTTAACCTTTCCTGCCAGGATACCTTGATTTTTTTCTGTTTCTTAGGCTATATCAGATAAAACGTGCATGTGTGTATAAGAGTGTATACAAGGAACAAATAATTTTACAAATATCTAAAAGGAAAGTTTAAAAGGAAAAAATATAACCCTGCTCTTTTTGTTGACAAAATATTTTTTTCTTCTCTTTGTTTTCCCATTTGCCTATGTGTAGTTTGTTATAATATTAAAACTAAAGTGTATATACAACATTGTATCATGGTTTTTATTCTTAAAATATCAAATTTTTATGTAATGTAATTTGACAAATACCAATAATGCCATTCTTTGCCTTTGTGTAAACCACGACTGTTTTCAGTTATTTTATGAATTTTCTGATGTAACTATTTCTGAAAGGGAGGGGAGCTACTTATTTAAATATATGGAGTCCCTAACACCTTGGAGATTATTCAACTTTCCTTTAAGAGTGACAGGGAAGCTGAGACCTTATGTTCACAGTGTATTACAGGCAGGCAAGAGAGAAAAAAAAATTGAAAGAAAGAAAACAAGACCAACAATAAGGGAATAGGAATTATAAATATTTTTTACTGTCATTGCTGCCCAGGATGTCTTACCCAAAATATTTTCCTACTAGTCCAAAGTAACAGGAACTTTACTTTGTCTTTCAAAGTAGAGGCAAAACATGCTCATTGTCTAGAGTAACTAGCAATTAGTTACACAGTCCACACCCATCCTACTCCACTGCCTGTGTGTTTCTCTGCCACATGGTGACTTAACATTAGGGTTGCCTAATTCACATCATTTTTTTTCCTAGAGCGGTGTAGTAAAAGAATCATTACATCTATGGTGAATCAAGAAACGATATCTATCTATATCTCTATCTATCTATATTATTTATATATATATAAAATTTCTACAAGCTACTATTCCAAGAAAAGAGAATCTGTCATGGAATACTAAACCCCATTTGGCAACACAGTGTTACCTGTGGACAACGATGAGTTAGTGCTGATTGGAATGTGAGCATGAGTTTAATTCTCTTGAGGATTCCTTTCATTCCATGGTTGCTTTTTTTTTTTTTTTTTTTTTTTGGAGACAGAGGCTCGCTCTGTCACCCAGGCTGGAGTGCAGTGGCACGATCTCGGCTCACTGCAACCTCCGCCTCCCAAGTTCAAGCAATTCTCCTGCCTCAGCCTCCTGAGTAGCTGGGATTACAGGCACGCACCATCACGCCTGGCTAATTTTTGTATTTTTAGTACAGACGGGGTTTCACCATGTTGACCAGGCTGGTCTCAAACTCCTGACCTTGTGATCCGCCCACCTCAGCCTCCCAAAGGGCTGGGATTACAAGCGTGAGCCACCGTGACTGGCTTATTCCACAGTTGTTCTAACCTTGTCTGGGTGGTCAGCTTTCTAAAAGAAAATAAACATCACAGGTTCTTTCATACTTCTGTAATAAGTGGATAGTTACTAGACCTAGGCTCTCAAAGATCTCAGGATGAATGCGACTCAAGGCATCCTTTTGGGATACCCAGAGCTGCCCAGCCCAGTAACAGGGAAAGCTTCTCAGAAGTAAGAGCATCTCAGCTGCCATCTGAAAGATACCTTCCAGGTCAGTTTATCATTGGATCTGGAGTGTGACTACCTTCGAGAACACACAGGTCTATTGCTTCTTCTCAACAGGGAAGTCATAGTAGAATTTGTGCAGGCTCTGTGGAAACAGCAGCTTCTGCTACTTTCTTTGAGTCAAAGGGTCCGCAGCACTTTGATCTTCTCCAAGGACTTTTCAAGGCATCTTTTCCCTTTCTCTTTCTTGACATAAGTTTTAGAAGTTTCTGTAGTAGACAGATAGTTCTTCTTCTCCTTGCAAGGTAAGACCCATGGGTTCTTTCCAGCAAGAAGAAGAGATCAGAGATGCTACTGGAGGGAGATCGTCAAATATCAAGATATTCTAAGAATGACCGGGTAGTGACTTTCTCCTGCAGACAGCATTTCCTCTCCAATAGCTTGGAATATTGACATACCTTCTGGCAGTCAGTATAGTGCAGGAAGCACAAAAGTCCTCTTTCTTTATCACTGTATAGAGCTCTATATCTTTAACGCCCAATTTCCCTACATCATGGTATAATAATCTCCCCTGTTCTCTACTGGGAGATGTGAGGACACTTACATTTTGCTGGATGGAGAATTTAAAATTGATAATGAAAGTAAAAGTATAAATGAGGTCAAATACTAACAGTAATAAATTACATCAAAGGAAATACTATTTACAGCAGGCATATTCTGTAGAGCGTTTTCTCTGTGGAGAAGTAATTTTATCAAACTTGTATATCCATTCTTTTATGAGTAAAGAGAGTAGCGAGTAAACTTGAGAGAAGCCTCAAAGAATGCAAAACTATAGCAACAGGTTGTCAAGTAATTATCATTGAATATTTTATGCTGTGTGATCCAGATGCACCCAAATATTCCAATATAGGTATGTGTGTGCACACACATGCTCATGAATAGAATGAGACATGCACACACTCTGATCAGCTCTTTGAGACACTCTGTGATAGACCCTTACCCAAGATACTGAGTGAAGTCAGTAATTATCTCCTACTACATATGTTTCCAGGGCAGTCTTTAAACCATTTGTAGATCAGATACTGTTTACTATGGCTACGCTACTCTTAAAGACAGAGAGCAAGTGATATGCTAATCTGGAATATGTGCCCATAGACTCCAAATTTTCTATCATTTAATTCTGTTTGTTATAGCTAAAATGATTTGGAGAAATAACTGAGATCTCTAAACTTTCACTCCCCAAATTTGCCATGGCCTTAGATGAAAAGGAAAATGGCTATATATTGAAAGATAAGACCATGACATAAAAGGTTTAAAATGTCCATCTGACCTATTTCTACTATTCTGTGTTAGCTAGAGTTCTTCACAGAAACTGAACATAACACGTATATACTAAGAGAGAGAGAGAGAGAGGTTTATACAAAGACTTATTAGAAGGATTGTCTTATGCAATTATGGAGGCTGGGAAGTCCCATAATCTGCTCCCTACAAGCTGGAAAACTAGGGAAGCTAGTGGTATAATCCAGTCCTAGTCAAAAGACTAGGACTGCCCTACCTGAGAACTAGGGTAGCTAATGCTAATGGTGTAAATTCTGGTTGAGTCCTAAAGCCCTAAAACCAGAAGCACCAATGCCCAAGGGCAGGAGAACATGAATGTCCTAGCTCAAACAGAGAAAATGAATTAACCTATCCTATACCACTTTGTTCTATTTTAGTTTTCAATAGATTGCATGATGCCCACCCACATTGGTAGGGACAATCTTCCTTACTCAGTCTACTGGTACAAATGCTAATCTCTTTTGGAAGCATCCTCACAGATACACCCCAAAATGATGTTTTATCAGCTATCTAGGAATCCCTTAGCCCAATCAAGTTGAGACATTATCACCGCACTTTGCAAATCATACAAAGTGGGTACAGCAGAAGATCCCAGCCCCAGGATATATTCAAACAAAATTGATGAGAAATAAATAAACAGTTTAATTAAGTGGTTTTTAAAAAAGTAATCTTGAACACAAGGAGTGGTGGGTAGACAAATAACAGAAACTCATCAAAAATTTTATTTCAGCAAGAAAAAAGTTAATAATTTAGAGTTAAAAAATTTAAAAGACAAATTGATACACTGCTTTAAATTAAAGTTATTTTAATTTCAGAACTGAATATGACAGATCCAATCTCTTTAGATAATTTACATGAGCCAATGTCCAAAGAAGTGAAATAACTTATTCAAGATAACACTGCACGTATAGCTAAATCTTAAATTCATCCCTTTGGACTTCTTGTCAGTGTCCTTTCTATTACCTTCTAGTGATAATGAAAAAACAGCAGTTTATTATGACTTGTGGGAAGAATCTTATGAAGTCTTGGGTGCAGTAAACCTATAACACACTTTCATATTTGTCTGTCTTGTGACTGGATCCAATTACTAACCAACATGTGCTTTCCGATGCCTCCAAAAAGTCTCTTTAGAAGACAATATACTTCCAAACATGATATTATCACCAGACAATAACAAAGGCCTAAGTAGCTTTTTCTCACCAAGATTTTGCAACAGATGTGACTAAGTGGCTAATCTAAACATGCATAAAACTCTGCAGCAGAAAATGGTAGTACGTAATTTTCTAGTGAATGTTTCATGAAGAGGGAATATGAAAAATTAAGAAGATAATTAGGATAGACATTGAAGAAAGATGGATTGATATAAACGTTGTATTTACATCTTTGAGATGTACTGTTTTCATATTTCTATATAACATGATTGATAACAGTAAAGTGACATTGCAGTCCATGGTGAATACAGAATACCCCCTGATGAAAATTTGTTCTGTTTAAACTAGGTTGGTTTTAGTCATACATCTAATTTATTCTGTGTTATGGCATGGGGAAAGGGCTACAGCTGTGCTACTAGTGTTTGGTTCTATTATTGGGCAGCAATTTTTTCAAATAACTAAAGATTTTTATTCCTTATTAAAGAATTAAATATGAGAGTTATATTTAAAACACGTATAGTTTTGTTTTATTTTTTAGAATAGGTTTATGTTACGTTTATACTGCGAATTTCCCATGCTTTTTTTTTTCCTGAATGCACTTCCCTAAACAAAGAAACTATTCATTTTACTTCCTGTACTTCCTATAGGAAGTCATTCTGCAGACGAGGAGATGGGAAAATCCAAGGACCTTGGGGTCAATTTCACTCAGGCAGCTGTTTACTTGAATTCACCTGGAGAATATGAGCCATAATTTATGGAGATTTAAGAATTAATACCAAAAATATATCAAATGCTAATGACAAATTCAGAGCTGGAAATAAAACACAAAACCAAGAACTAGTGCTTAGCAGAATTTGGTATGAAGCAGAAAGAGAAAAGTAAAACTAGCAGATCAGGGGTCCCAGAAAGGTGGATGCATATGAGGTCCCTAGCCCCAGTACCCTCACAGAAACAACAATTTAGCAACTATTCATAGAGAAGAATGCCTTTGTGAGTATCCCAAAGGTGAGCACCCCGGTGGAGTGAAAAAAACTGCATTAAAAAAGGTAAAAATAAACCTTCTTTGTCAAAAGCAACCCTTGCCCAATCCAGCACAACACAGAGCTAAGAAAGATCCTGTTGACCTGTGATTTCTTCAGTGGAGTAAAAAGAGATCATGGTGGATGTCGAACTTCCCCAGCATTTCAGGGCATTGCTTTAGAGACCCACTTATGCCTCACCTCATATCACACACTGGGGAAATTGGCATGGCTAGACCACCTGGGAACAATTAGGAATAAAGAAAAGATGCAGGGGCTCTCAGCAACCAGTGCATACAGATCTCAGAGGCAGTCCCACAGCCGCTATCAGCAGCCTTGCCTGACTGTGGCCCTAACCAACAACTCCATCAAACTAAAAAGCCAGATCAGCTTGCTCCACCCAACTATGGAGCTCAGACAGCAGGCTCACATAACCTTAAAGCCCAGGCAACCAGCCCCACCCACCTGTGAAGCCCTGCCAGACAACCATGCTCAAAAGTAAGACTTTGGCAACAGGCTCCATCTAACCAAGAATTTGTCAGGCCCTGTTTCAACTTTGAACCTAATAGCCCTCACTCACAGGCCTCACTTGCCCACAGATACTGCCATGTGGCCCACCTAGAATCCTAAGCTAGGCTGACTAGTGAAAGTCTTTCCCTGCTAAGAACAGGCTGTAAAGACTGGAAGAGATAACCACTTCTTCAAATGACATAAATCTAAGAATATAAGGATCATGAGAAATTAGGGAAACTTGATAACACCATAGGAAACTAAAAAAGCTTCAGTAATTGACCCCAAATAAATGATGATCTAGGAAGTGCCTTACAAATAAAAAAAAATTGTCTTAAAGAAGCTTAGTGAACAGTACGATAGACAGAAAAGCAATACATAAACAAAATGAAAAGTTCAAAAAGAAATGAAAACTATAAAACCAAAGAAACAGAAATCCTGGAGTTGAAGAATACAATAACTAAACTGAAAAATTTAACAGAGGGCTTCAACAAATGACCCAATTAAGCAGAAGAAAGAAGTAGTTAACCTGAATACAGGTCATTTAAATTACATAGTCAGAGGAGCTATAAGGATAAAGAATGAAAAAGACTGAAGAACCCCTATGGGACACATGAGACACCATAAGGAGGTCAATATACACATTATGAGAGTCTCAGAAGGAGAAAAGAAAGAGAAGGGGAGAAAAAAGTATTTTCAAGGTTATGAAGAAATTGTAATTTTTGTGCACTGTTGGTGAGAATGTAAAATGATATAGCCACTAGGGAAAACCAGTATGTACGTCCCTCAAAGAAATAAAAATAAAACTTCCATATGATCCAGCAATCCCACTTCTAGGTATGCATCCAAAAGAATCGAAATCAGGAACTCGAAACGATATCTGTACTCCCGTGTTCCTTCCAGCATTATTCACAATAGTTAAGGTATGGAGTTGTTATTATTATAAATGGATATAAAGTTACAGTTATACAGTATGAGTAAGTTCCAGAATTCTGCTGTACAACATAATGCCTGTAGTTAACAATAAGGTATTGTGCACTTTAAAACTTAGTACACGGATAGAGCTCTTGTCAAATGTTCTCATCACAAATTTTAAAAAAAGAAACAAAAAATAAAGTGGCACATGGAAACTTTTGGACGTGATGAATATATTGATTACCTTGATTGTGGCAAGGTAACACTGGTATATGCATATATTCAAACTCACCAAATTGTACACACTATGTGCCGTTTTGTTCACCAAATATACCTTAATAAAGTTAAGGAAAATTAAACTTATTTTTTAAAAAAGATTAGATCAGGTCAGGTACAATTGCCCTAACTGGGAGATGATTTGTCCACAAGCCATTTTTAACATCTCATGACTCAACATACAACAACAGCTAAGATTGGCTTAATGGTGCACCACACACTCCTTTGGATGGTCACAGAATTGGAAGGAACAAGAATGAACTATGAATGTGAAAATCCATCAATAATTTATAAAATATCCTTTAAATTCTGTTGTTGATTTTATAACTATTTTACTTTTTATTTTATTTATAAGAGAAAATTTGGTCAATATATGAGGAACGTTCCTCAATATTTGACTATGGTTTCATCATAGCATATATTAGTCTGCTAGTATCAGGAAATTTGTGTGACACCTGCAAACTAATCAGAGTTTCTAGGTTAAAGGCTGTGTCAGACACTCTGGATAAAGTTCTTTCTCTGGATTAAACTGGAAATCTAAGGACCTGTATATTCTAACATCTTGTTCAGTAGGGAAAAATGGTATGGGTGGTGGGGGGAGGCCATTGAGCACAACTAGTCTCACACAACTAGAGCCAGGTTTCCAAATTAAAATTGCAATTTTAGGATGTTTTCCACTTTACTAAAAATTATAACCTTTAGAAAGTTATTTCTTTTTCAGAGTCAAATCTTCCTCCCTGAGAGTTCCACTCCACTCTCTTAAAGTTTTTCTGGAACCACTCAGAGCAGCTTCATTTGCTTTGAGAGATAAGTCTTTAATATTTGACAGTTTTTACCATTGCTTTCAGTGTCTTCTGTTCTTCAAAGAAGACACATATAACAATTAGGCTAAACTAACTGGCTTCAACAGGAAGGACTTAGAAATGATGCCAAAATTGTTATTGCCTTAATGTAGACACAATTATCCATTCTGAGCAGAGATGACAAAATTACATCTTTGACAGAGCAAACTTCTTTACAAGGGGACCACTTGTGGGCAAATTTTGGGATATATGTACCCTTGTATATTTTTATTTGGCTTTTATTGTATTTTCAAATGGACTTTTTTACTCAAAAAGACTAAGAATAATTGACTTGTTGAAGGCTTTATTATAAACATATTGCACAGTTCTCCTTGGACACATTATAAGAACATGTGGGTATTTCTGTAACTCATCAGTGATTATCAGTGGGCAAATGTGAACAACTACTGTGGTATCTTCAGCAAAGTCTTGCAGCCTCACATAAATAAATGAAAGGAAAAACTGGGGAAGGAAAGAAGAGAAAGCAAAGAAAAAAAGGAGGGAAGGGGCCGGGCGTGGTGGCTCAAGCCTGTAATCCCAGCACTTTGGGAGGCCGAGACGAGAGGATCACAAGGTCAGGAGATCGAGACCATCCTGGCTAACATGGTGAAACCCCGTCTCTACTAAAAAATACCAAAAAACTAGCCAGGTGAGGTGGTGGGCGCCTGTAGTCCCAGCTACTGGGGAGGCTGAGGCAGGAGAATGGCGTAAACCCAGGAGACAGAGCTTGCAGTGAGCTGAGATCCAGCCACTGCACTCCAGCCTGGGCAACAGAGCGAGACTCAGTCTCAAAAGAAAAAAAAAAGGAGGGAGGGAGGGAAGGGAGGAAGGGAGGGAGGAAGGGAGGGAGGGGAAACATGTAGGAAAATAGAAAGAGAAACAAAAAATGATTAAAGACTTTCACAAGGCTGGGCGCAGTGACTCAAGCCTATAATCCAGCATTTTAGGAAGCTGAGGTAAGTGGGTTGCTTGAGTCCAGGAGTTGGAGACTAGTCTGGGTAACATGGTAAAACCCTGTATCTAACAACAACAACCCCCTCTCCCCCGCCAACACACACACGAAAAATTTCCCAGGCATAGTGACATGCACCTGAAGTTCCAGCTACTGGAGAGGCTGCAGTGGGAGGATCACTTGGGCCCAGGAAGCAAAAGTTGCAGTGAGTCAAGATTGTGTTACAACTGATATGGTTTGGCTGTGTCCCTACCCAAATCTCATCTTGAATTATAAATCCCACAGTTCCCACATGTTGTGGGAGGAACTGGTGGGAGGTGATTGAATTATGGGGATAGGCCTTTCCTGCACTGTTCTTGTGATAGTAAATGAGTCTCAAGAGATCTGATGGTTTTAAAAATGAGAGTTTCCCTGCACAAGCTGTCTCTGCCTGCTGCCATCATGTAAGATTTGACTTGCTCCCACTTGCCTTCCACCATGATTGTGAGGCCTTCCCAGTCATGTGGAACTGTAAGTCCAATAAACCTCTTTCTTTTGTAAATTGCCCAGTCTCAGGTATGTCTTTATTAGCAGCCTGAAAATTGACTCATACAGTAAATTGGTACCAGTAGAGTGGGGCGCTGCTGTAGATACCAGAAAATGTGGCAGTGACTTTGGACCTGGGTAACAGGCAGGGGTTGCAACAGTTTGGAGGACTCAGAAGAAGACAGGAAAGTGTGGGAAAGTTTGGAACTTCCTAGAGACTTGTTGAATGGCTTTGCCCAAAATGCTGAGAACCATATGGACAATAAAGTCCAGACTGAGGTGGCCTCAAATGGAAATGAGGACCTTGTTGAGAACTGAAGCAAAGGTGACTCTTGTTATGTTTTAGCAAAGAGACTGGAGGCATTTTGCCCCTGCTCTAGACATTTGTGGAACTTTGAACTTGAGAGAGATGTTTTAGGGTATCTGGCAGAAGAAATTTCTAAGGAGCAAAACATTTGAGAGGTGACTTGGGTGCTTTTAAAGGCATTGAGTTTTATAAGGGAAGCAGAGCACAAAAGTTTGGAAAATTTGCAGCCTGACAATGTGATAGAAAAAAAAAATCCCATTTTCTGAGGAGAAAGTCAAGCAGAAATTTGCATAAGTAAGGGGGAGACAAATGTTAATCCCCAAGACAATGGGAAAAATGTCTCCAGAGCATGTCAGCAGTCTTCATGGCAGCCCCTCTCACCACAAGCCTGGAGGCCTAGGAGGAAAAAGTGGTTTTTATGGGTGGAGCTCAGGGTCCCCATGCTGTGCGCAGCCTAGGCGCTTGGTGCCCTGTGTCCCAGTCACTCCAGCCATGGCTGAAAGGGGCCAATGTAAAGCTTGGGCTGTAGCTTTAGAGGGTACAAACCCCAAGTGTTGACAGCTTCCACATGGTGTTGAGCCTGCCAGTGCTCATAAGTCAAGAATTGGGGTTTGGGAACCTCTGCCTAGATTTCAGAGGATGTATGGAAAGATCCAGATGTCCACGCAGAAGTTTGCTGCAGGGGAAGCAAACTCATGAAGAATCTCTGCTAGGGCAGTGTGGAAGGAAAATGTGGGGTCAGGGCCCTCAGACACATTCCCTACTGGGGTGCTGCCAAGTAGAGCTGTGAGAAGAGGGCCACCATCCTTCTGATCCCAGAATAGTAGATCCACTGACAACTTGCACCATGCACCTGGAAAAGCTGCAGACACTCAACAGCAGCCCATGAAAGCAGTCAGGAGGGAGGCTGTACCCTGCAAAGCCAAAGGGGCAGAGCTGCCCAAGACCATGGGAACCCACCTCTTGCATCAGCATGACCTGGATGTGAGACATGGAGTCAAAGGAGATGATTTTGGAGCTTTAAGATTTGACTGCCTCACTGGATTTCAAACTTGCATGAAGCCTGTAGCCCCTTTGTTTTTGCCAATTTCTCCCACTTGGAATGGCTGTATTTACCCAATGCCTATACCTCTGTTGTATCTAGTAAGTAACTAACTTGCTTTTAATTTTACAGGCATATAAGTGGAATGGACTTGTCTTGTCTTAGATGAGACATTGGACTGTGGACTTTTGAGCTAATGCTGAAATGAGTTAAGACTTTGGGGAACTGTTGGGAAGACATGATTGGTTTTGAAATGTGAGGACGTGAGATTTGGGGTGGGGGGCCCAGGGCAGAATGATATAGTTTCACTGTGTCCCCACCCAAATTTCAACTGGAATTATAACTCCCACAATTCCCATGTGTTGTGGGAGGAACCTGGTGGGAGGTGATTGAATTTTGGGAGTGGGTCTTTCCTGCACTGTTCTCATGATAGTGAATGAGTCTCATGAGATCTGATGGTTTTAAAAATAAGAGTTTCCCTGCATAAGCTTTCTATTTGTCTGCTGCCATCAAGTAAGATGTGACTTGCTCCCTCTTGCCTTCCACCACGATTGTGAGGCCTCCCCAGCCATGTGAAATTTTGTAAGTCCAATAAACCTCTTTCTTTTGTAAATTGCTCAGTCTCAGATATATCTCTATCAGCAGCATAGAAACAGACTAATACAACCACACTCCAGCCTGAGTGACAGAGCAAGATCCTAATTAAAAACAAACAAACAAAAACACCCACCTGCCACAGGTGAAAAGGACATTATTCCACATCTCTTCACTTCACATAAATAAGAAGTGTGAGAAAAACTAAGTATGTTTGTTATTTATCTTGGCTTTTTGATTGTTTGTATGAATTGAAGGGTGCAAATCCCGGTGTCCCGACACCAGTCTTTTACATTGACAAATATAGTAGGCAATATACATAAAAAGAAAACATTTTAACCATCATCTGCTCCTGAGGTAACCCCTTTGGTTCATTATAGATGAACATAACCAGCAGGAGTTAGGCCCTAGGAAAAGCTTCTGAATCCCAAACTTGCTCAAGCCTGATTTATGACTGAAAACTAATATAATCATTTAAATTATAAACCCATCATTTTGAAGACAAAATTAAGCACAATTTCTCGTGATTCAGTTCCTTATAGTGAGAGGTCCAAATTTCTTCACTAGATTTGCCTTTCTTATTTATGTCAGGAATAAAACCCCAATTATGTGCTAATCTCTCTTATAAATATCTATTAGGTCCATTTGTTCTACAGTGAAAATTAGGTCTGATGTTTCTTTGTTGATTCTCTGTTTGGATCATCTGTACGATACTGAAAGTAGGATGTTGAAGTCTCCAGCTATTTTTGTATTGCAGCCTATCTCTCTCTGTCCCACTAATAATATTTGCTTTCTGGCCAGGCACGGTGGCTCACTCCTGTAATCCCGCACTTTGGGAGGCCCAGGCAGGTGGATCATGAGGTCAGGAGGTTGAAACCATCCTGGCTAACACAGTGAAACCCTGTCTCTACTAAAAATTACAAAAAATTATCTGGGTGTGGTGGCAGGCACCTGTAGTCCCAGCTACTCGGGAGGCTCAGGCAGGAGAATGGTGTGAACCTGGGAGGCAGAGCTTGCAGTGAGCCAAGATTGCACCACTGCACTCCAGCCTGGGTGACAGAGCGAGACTCTGTCTCAAAATAATAATAATAATAATAATAACAACAACAACAACAACAATATTTGCTTTCTATATGTGGGTGCTCCAGTGTTGGGTGCATATATACTTAAAATTGTTATATTCTTGTTGAATTGACCCCTTTATTTAATGACCTCCTTTGTCTTTTTTTATAGTTTTTGTCTTAAAATCTATTTTGTCTGATTTCCACTCCTGCTATTTTTTCCTTTCCATTGGCATAGAAAATCGTTTTTTTCAACCCTTTATTTTCATTCTATGTGTTTCTTTACAGGTGATGTGTTTCTTGTAGGCAACAGATCATTGAGTCTTGCTTTTTATCCATTCAACCATTTTGTGTCTTTTGACTGGGGAGTTTAGCCTGCTTACATTCAATGTTATTATTGATAAGTAAGGACTCACTGCTGCCATTTTGTTATTTGTTTTCTGGGTGTTTTTTTGGTTTTCTCTTCCTTTTTTCCTTTGTTCTGGTCTTCATTTTAGTGAAAGTGATTTTCTCTGGTGGTCTGTTTTAATTTCCTGCTTTTTATTTTTTGTGTATCTGTTAAAAGATGTATTTTATTCAAAATTACCATGAAGCTTGCAAATTATATCTATAACCCTTTATTTTAAATTGATGACAACTGAACTGTAATTGTATAAAAAACCTAACTCACTAAGAAGAAAAGAGAAAAACAAAAAACTCAACACTTCAATTTCATCTAACTGCTTTTTAATTCTCCTTATGTCTTTTTTATTTATGTCTTATTCTACTGCCTATATCTTGAAAAGTTGTTGTAGTTATTCTTTTTGATCAATTTGTCTTTTAATCTTTCTACTCAAGATATGAGTAGTTTACATACCACAATTACAGTGTTATGATATTCATGTATTTATTATTACCAGTGAATTTTATACCTTCAGATGATTTCTTCTTTCTCATTAACATTCTTTTCTTTCATATTGAAGAACTTCCTTTAGCATTTCTTGTAGGACAGGTGTGTAGTGTTGATGAAATCTCTCAGCTTTTTTTTCTTTTTTTGTCTGGGAATGTCTTTATTTCTCCTTGATGTTTGGAGGTTACTTTCACTGGATGTACTACTCTAGGATGAAAGGTATTTTCCTTCAGTTCTTTAAATATGTTATGCTACTCTCTCCTGGCCTGTAAGGTTTCCACTGAGAAGTCTGCTGTCAGACATATGGGAACTCCATTATATATATATTTATATATTTTTATATATATATATATAAATATATATATATATATATATATATATATATATATATATTTCTCTTGTTGCTTTTAGAATCCTTTCTTTATTCTTGACTTTTGGGAGTTTGATTATTAAATGCCTTGAGGTAGTCTTCTTCAGGTTAAATCTGCTTGGTGTTCCATAACCTTCTTTTATTCAGATATTAATATCTTTCTCTAGGTTTGGGAAGTCCACGGTTATTGTCCCTTTGAATAAACTTTCTACCCCATCCCTCTCTCTACCTCCTCTTTAAGGCCAATAACTCTTAGATTTACCACTTTGAGGCTATTTTCTAGACCTTGTTAAGCATGCTTCATTTTTTTTACCCTTTTTCGTCTCCTCTGTGTATTTTCAAATAGCTATTTTTCAGCTAATTATTTCTTCTCCTTGAACAATTCTGATATTAAGAGAATTCTGATGCATTTAGTATGCCCATTGCAGTTTTCAACTCCAGAATTTCTATATGATTATTTTTAATTGTTTCAATCTATTTGTTAAATTTATCTGATAGGATTCTGAATTCCTTCTCTGTGTTATCTTTAATTTCATTGAGTTTCCTATTTTGAATTTTCTGTCTGAAAGGGATTGGTCCCTGGTGCCTTTTTTGGTTCATTTGGTGAAGTCATGTTTCCCTGGATGGTCTTGTGGATGTTCATCCGTTTTCTGGGAATTGAGGGGTTCAGTATTTATTGTAGAGTTTGCAATCTGGGCTTGTTTGTACCCATTCTTCCTGGTAAGGCTTTCCAGATATTTGAAGGGATGTGGGTGTTGTGATCTAAGTTTTTGGTCACTGTAGCCATATCTGCATTAGGGGGCACCCCAAGCCCAGTAATGGTGTGGCCCTTGCAGACTCACAGAGGTATCACTTGGTGGTCTTGTGTAAAAATCCAGAAGATTTCTCTGGGTTACCAGACAGACTTGTTATTGTATCTTTCCTTACTTTCTCCAAAGTACACAGAATTTCTTTCTCTCTGTGCTGAGCTGTCTGGAGCTGGAGGAGGGATGACACAAGCACTTTTGTGGCCACCACCTGTGGGACTGTGCTGGGTCAGATCTGAGGCCAGGATAGCACTGGGTCTCACCCAAGGCTCACAGTAACCAATGCCTGGCTAATACCTATGTTTACTCAAGGCCACAGGGCTCTACAATCAGCAGGGGTAAAGTGAGCCAGTTATGTGTTCTCTCCTTCAGAGCAGTGAGTTTTCCACAGTCCCAGGTGGGTCTAGAGATGCTATTTGGGAGCCAGGGCCTATAGTCAGAAACCTGGGGAAACTATCTGGTGCTCTATTCTACTGCAGCTGAGCTGGCACTCAAACCACAAGACAAAGTCCTTCCCACTCTTCCTTCCCATTTCCACAAGCAGAGCAGTCTCTCCCCATGACTACCAGTGCCTAATGTCCACAGTGAATACAGCCAGGCTGCTGCCAGTGTTCACTCAAGGACCAAGGGCTCTTCAGTCAGCTTGTGGTGAATGCTCCCAGGCCTGGGACTTTTCCTTTAAGGGAGTGGGCTCCTCTCTGGCCTAGAGCAGATTCAAAAATGCTGTCCAAGTGCCAAGGCCTGGAATTAGGGACTTCAAGATCCCACATGATTCTCTACCCTACTGTAGCCGAGCTGGTGCTCAAGCAGCAGGACATCATCCCCTTACTCTTCTTTCTCCTTTCCTCAAGTAGAAGGAGTTCCTCCCCCTCTGTAGCCACCACAGCTAGGAATGTGCTGGGCGACACCTGAAGCCAGCACATTTCTGAGTGTTACCCAAGTCCCACAGCATGTACTACCTGGGTACAGCTGCTGATTATTCAGGGCCCAAGGGCTGTTAATCAACAGGTGATGAATCCTGCCAGAACTGGGTCCTTCACTTCAAGGCAGAGGGTTCTGTTCTGGCTCAGGGTGTGTATAGAAAGGTCAACTGGGATCTAGGGCCTGGAACGGGAGCTTCAGCACTCTGCCTGGTGCCCTATCCTGTGTTGCTGAGCTGGCATCCAAGTTGAAATATAAAGTCCTCTTTATTCTTTCTTCTCCTCTCCTCAAATGGAAGGAAGGAGTCTCTGCTGGAGCTGTAAGCTGTGCTGCCTGGGGTTGGCAGAGGGGTGGCCCAAGCACTTCCTTGGCTGCCCTAGCTGGTGTCTCTCCAGGTCATGTGTCCCCCACCACCCAAGTCCACTGGCTCCAAGCTTAGCACAATGCTAGGACTGCCCAGGAATTGCAGTCTTTGTGGCTTATACTGCCTTTCAAATTTATTTAGGACCTAAGAGCACTTTAGCCCACAGTGGCAAGGCTTGCTGGAACTCAGTATCTGTCTACTGGCATGGATGATTTCCCTCTGGCTAAAGTTGATTTAAATGCTCCCTCTGTGGCACCAGCTGAATTCTAATCCTGTTGCTTTCCACTGTGACAGGACAGCACTAAGTTCCAATGCAAAGTCCTACAATCCCTGTTCTCTCCCCACTGAAATGCACAGATTCTCTCTCCGTGCCATGCAGCCACAGCCAGGGGCAGGCATTATCAATTCAAGGCTGTCTTTCCTACCCTCTTTTGTGCCTCTTTCAGTGATACAAAGTTAAAACCAGGTACTATGATTAGTCTCACGATTTTTGGTCCTTATGAGGGTAATTTTTGTGTGAAGATCAGTGGAGGCTTCTATTCAGCCATCTTGCTCCATCTCCTCTCTTCCCTAACTTTTACTAGTATAAAATCATAGGTCAGATATTACAGTTTGATTTAATGATTGAATGTCTTTATATAGGCTTATTAAAATGTTAACAAATATTTAATGAACATTTATTATGTGAAAGAAACATGGCTGCAAATTATGTCTTCTCACTACCAATAAGAAAAGAGAAAGTTCCTATAATTCTAATATTAATCCTAAGTATCATAGTTAATAAAATAAATATAATTAAAAATAATCCTCAAATCAATTTTTATTGCTGACTGCTCAAGTTCCTACTAATATTCCTCTTGATTTTTCCCTATGATCAAGTTGCCAATGTTAGAGCCCTTTTCCTATTCTTTTATCTTGCTTCAAAATATATTCCATAATATTTATTGTTTTTATAAAATTTTAAGGTAGAAAAATCTAGAATCTTGATATCTGAAGGGCTTTTGCTTTTGAGCATGTATTAACTTATTCTTGCACTGCTATAAATAAATGCCTAAAACTGGGTAATTTATAAAGAAAAGAGGTTAAGTGGTTCATAGTTCTACAGGCTGCATAGAAAGCATGATGCTGGCACCTGCTTGGGGATGCCTCAGGAAAATTACAATAATGGCAGAAGGTGAAAGAAAAGAAGGTACATCTTACATGGCCAAAGCAGGAGGAAGAGAGAAAAGGGCAGTACCAAACATCTTTAAACAACCAGATCTCATGAGAACTCTGTCATGAGAACAGCACCAAAAGAGGAAATCCACCCCAACGATTCAATGACCTCCCACCAGGCCCCACCTTCAACACTGGGAACTACAACTGAACATAAAATTTGGGTGGGGGCACAGATCCAAACCATATTAAGCATTTCAAAAAAGTAATAATCTTATGTTTTACAACAATTTTAATAAATATTGTACTATGATTCTTCAAGTAGCATATGCTCATGGAAAAACAAAAATGAAAGAAATTAATACAGAGAAAAGTAAAAGGCTTCACCTACCCAATTCCTTTCTCTCCAATTGTATTTACTGCTAAATCTTCCATATGTACCCTTCAAGGAAAATTCAATTCATTTCTCTCCAATTATATCTACTGCTAACTCTTCCATATGTACCCTTCAAGAAAATGGCTGTGAACATACAAGTACATGCATAGGAATACATATATATATATACTTTATTTTCATCATGGTCACCACATAGATATCTTTTTCATTAGCTGGCTTTTACAAAAAGTAGTTTACTTAACCATTCTCCCACAAATGAACAGTTGTTTTCATTGTTTTGTTAAAACCAACAATACTGCAGTAAACATCCTTGTATCTTTGAACAATTGTGTAAATTCATCCATGAGATAAATTCCTAGTGATGGATTTTCTGGGCCAAATTTTGTGTGCATGTTGAAATTTGGTAGGTATTGCTAAATTAGTAGCTAAAAAGGTTGAAACATCATATTTCTACCATGACTGTAAAGTGTCAGTTTATCCACACTCTCATAAGCATTGTATAAAAAAGGATTCTGCACTGTTTTGGCATTCTTTTTCCCTCATACATGCCTCTACATTTCTTCATCAAAGGTTAAATAACTGAAATCAATGTTCACATGTTTGATGAGTAAATGAAAGTAACCCCAATGCTTTCCTTTAATGTTAATCTTTTAGAGAGAAAATGTAAGAGGAGGGAGGAAAAACACCCTATTGCATTTACTATGAATAGGTCAGAAAATATTCAAGGCACATAGAATGTGAAAACAAAATCTAAAAAAAATGAGTTTGTCTTTTGTTCCACAAATGTACTGTAATATGCACTAGTTAAAATAAAATCTGTCTTGCAGAGCACTGAATTTTTCAGCAGCAATAATTATCTCTGTTTATTTCATTTTCTACTTTGGGAAAAGCTTATGATGCATGCAGAGTATACATATGAGTTTCACAGATGTGGTCTAAATTACTCATATGCTAAGCCCTTTTATCTGGCTACTGCTGGGTCAATTGCCTAACATAGAACAGAACAGAGTGACATGAGTTTGCAAAGAATTTGAAATTGAATTTGAGCTTACAGTCTGGTTTTGCCATCAAATACACTATTTAATGTAGTGAAGCTCTACTTAAAGAACAAGGGTTATTGTTTACAACTTTTTATTCTGTATTCTAGCCAAAGAAAATAAACTGAAAAAATGTTCTAGTAGACATTAAGCTCAATTAATCAAGGTAATTTACTTAATCTCATTATCTAAATAATAAAAGAATGCTAACACAGATACACACACACACACACACACACGCACACACAGTTGTACCTACATAAAAAGAGAAGAGCAACAATAAAAGAAACTTTAAAGTTATTTATAAAAATGCAGTTATTGGTGTGCGGGTATTCTACACAAGAATGTTTAAGATACAAGAAAGCTTCAGAATTCAACTAATAATTTTGTTCAAAACTTTTTCAGTGTAGCTGACATATCAATAAGTAATTCTATTATTTTGGTCGTATAACTATTACATTAACTTATAACTACTAAATAGCTATAAATTTCCTTATTTTATATGTAAAAATAATTTTTTAAATATATATATTACTCTACCCCTGTGGATCTGCATGGTACAGTCCCCTACCTGCTTTCAAAGGCTGATGTTGAGTGTCTGCAGCTTTTCCAGGCACACAGTGTAAGCTAGTGGTGGATCTACCACTCTGGGGCCTGTAGGACAGTGGCCCTTTTCTCACAGGTTCACTAGGCAATGCTCCAATGGGCTCTTCCACATTGTCCTATCAGAGGTTCTCCACAAGGGCTCCACCCCTGCAGCAGACATCTGCCTGGACATCCAGGTATTTCCATACATCCTCTGAAATCTAGGCAGAGGTTCCTAAACCTCCATTATTGCCTTCTGCATAGCTGTGGGTCCAAAATCACATGGAAGCTGCCAAGACTTGGGGCTTGCACCCACTGAAGCAATTACCTGAGCTGTACCTTAGCCCCCTTTTAGCCATGGCTAGAACTGGAGCTGCTGGGACTCAGGGTGCCATGTCCCAAGGCAGCACAGAGCAGTAGGGCCCTGGGCCTCACCCATGAAACATTTTTCCCTCCTAGGCCTCCATGTCTGTAATGGGAGAGGCTGCTATGAAGATCTCTGAAATGCCCCAGAAACATTTTCCCCATTGTCTTGGCTATTAACATTTGGCTACTCATTACTTATGTAAATTTCTGTAGCCAGCTTGAATTTCTCCACAGAAAATTGATTTTTCTTTTCTACTACATGGTCAGGCTACAAATTTTCCAAATTTTTATGCTCTACTTCCCTTTTAAACAAAAGTTCCAATCCCAAATCATCTCTTTGTGAACACATACAACTGTACACTTTCATAAAAATCCAGGTCACATCTTGAATGCTTTGCTGCTTAGGAATTTATTTTGCCAGATACCCTAAATCATCTGCCAGTCTTTTTGCCAAAGCATAACAAGCGTGACCTTTGTTCCAGTTCCCAATATGTTCCTCATCTCAGTCTCAGACCACCTCAACCTGGGCTTCATTGTCCATATCAATATCAGCATTTTTATCAAAACCATTCAATATATCTCTAGGAAGTTCTAAATTTTCCACATCTTCCTATCTTCTTCCAAGCCCTCCAAACTGTTCCAACCTCTGCCTGTTAGCCAGTTTCAAAGTGGCTTCCACATTTTCAGGTTGTCTTTATAGCAGTGCCCCACTCTTGCTACCAATCTTCAGTATTAGCCAGTTTTCATGCTGCTATTAAGATATTACCAGAAACTGGATAGATTATAAACAAAAGAGGTTTGATTGACTCACAGCTCCACATGGCTGGAGAGACCTCAGTAAACTTACAATCATGGTAGAAGGTGAAGGGGACACAAGGCGTGTTGTACATGGTGATGGGAAAGAGAGAGAGAGAGAGAGAGAGAGGAAGTGCCACATGTTAAAACTGTCAGATCTCATGAGAATTCACTCACTATAAGGAGAATGGCAGAGGGAAACCACCCCCATGATCCAGTCACTTCCCACCAGATCCCTCCCTCAACACGTGGTGATTACAATTCACGATGAGATTTGGGTGGAGACACAGGGCCAAACCATATCATCATGGTTATACATGCTATAGATAGAACAGGAAGAAAAATAGCAAAAACATAATGCTCCTACTCTTTATATCCTAGTGCCTTTAAGAATGTAATGCAATGAATGGCTGGATGCATATTACACCATGAGGTACGTTTGAGGATAGAAATCATGTGTGCAGAACAGTAAAAGCAAAGAAATAATGATCTCTGATGATTTCATGGAACATTAATTTAAGCCATAATTCCAACTGGAGTCTATCACAGCTTCTAAACTTTTTTCACTTGAGTACATAAACTCTTTTTGTGTTTAAGCTTGTGTATTTGAGTCTCCAAAAGTTGTAATCAAACTTCAAAGTTCCTGATATCCATTTTTCAAACTGTGTCTCACATTTAATTTCATCCAGATGATACTCCTGTTGTCTCCCAGTGATCCCTGACTACTTTGTTCTCATGTGATCTCTAGGTGCTCCGAACAACTAATGGATCTATCTACTACATTCATTAGCAGTTTTCACATGCTCTCTTGCATTATTAGTTATCTTTCAATGTGCAGATTTTAGCTATACTATATATAGCTTTAACTATACTGTAAATAAGGACAGGTGAAATGTCTATTCTTGGTATTCCTTAGGGAAAAATGCAGTACCCTATGGTAAATATTTGATAAACAAGTAAATGAACAACTATTTCTTTATTACTTGATTTAGTACCATATAGTAGGTGGATATTGATCTAAGAAGAATTCTCTCTGGAGTTTCTGCTTATAATTTTCTGCTCATAATTTATCCCAGATAGTCTGGGTAAGATTGGTCTAATCTAATCAGTATCCTTTCAATTCATTCAAATAAAGTATTAGCATGTACTTCACAGTAAGCAGAGAATACAATATTAGTATGTATTTCAGAGCAAAGAGGGATCCCCTTCAGAGATCTTGCAAATCAAAAGGGGAAGCTCATATGTAATGAATATTCACAATAAAGGATAAAAATATTATGTTAGATTGAGTCAGAAAACAGTGGGAAAAGAGAGCTGGGAACCACACTGAGTGTAAGGTGAGTAAAGACCTCCTTGAAGATGTGATGTTTAAGCTGAAATTCAATAGTGTGTTTTTTTATTATTTTGATTCTGATCTGATTTTACACAACACAAGATGCAACACAGTTTGTGTGGCTGCAGAAATCCAAGAACTACAAGCATGTCCATAGGCAATGTTTATTATTCTGAGCATAAATGCAAGAAAGAAAGGAAAAGAAAAAGACACTAATGGGATGCAAGAGAAGCTAAGTTGAAGTTTTTTAGATTAAGAAGGAGGAAAAGAGCAGGAACAGGAGATAAAGGAGGCAGGGGAGGAGAAAAGAGGCAGAGAAAGAGAAGAACAGGAGAAGATAAAAAAGAAAGAAAAGAAGGAGGAGGAGTTTAGGAAGATACCTCTAAAATAGTCTCGATACAAACTGGACTAAAGACAAAGTTCAAACACGGCGGCCTCTGATCTCTTACAGATTCTTTATTGTCTAGATGTGTTTATTAATAAATTACTAAACAAAGAAGGTCACATAAAAGCTTTATTGAGATATAATTGACATACAATAACTTGCACACATGTAAATATACAATTTGATTAGTTGTGACACACTACATATATATGTATATAAAATATCACAACAATGAAGTTAATGAGCATATATGTCATTCTCAAAAGTTTCTTAGTATTCCACTGAAGTCCCTCATCCATGACACCAGACAATTAATAATCTTTCTGTAGATTCATTTGTATTTTCTAGAATTTTATGTAAACAGAATCATACCGTACACACTATTGTCTCTGGGAAAACACTGTCATATTTTTCACTTGGAATAATTATTCTGAAATTAATCCAAGTTGTTGCAGTATCCATAGTTCATTTTTTTTATTGCTGAGTAATATTCAATTCTGTAAATACCATATAATTTGTTTATCCATTCACTTATTGATGGACCTTTGGGTTGTTTCCAATTTGAGACAATTACAAATCAAGCTACTTTGAACATTCATATACAAGTATTTGTATAGACATAAGCTTTCACTTCTCTTGGACTGAATACCTAAGAGTGGAATTATTGAATCTTACAGTAGGTGTAAGTGTAATATTTTGAAGAAACTGACAAACTGTTTTGCAAAGTGGTTATACTATTTTACATTCCCTCCCAGCAATATACATGTGTTCCACTTCCTTCACACTCTCCCCAGTACTTGGTTGGTCAAACTTTTCAATTGTAAACACTCGAATAAATACCTAGTGTATCTCATTGTGGTTTTAACCTACGTTTCCCTAATGGCTAATGAAATTGAGCATATTTTCATGTGTGTATTTACCCTCCTTGGTGAAGTGTCCTTTCAAATCTTTTGACTATTTTTACTGAGTTGTTTTTCTTACTATTGAGTTTTGAGAGCTCTCTATATATTCTGAATACAAGATGTTTATCAGATACATGATTCTTAACAGAGTACATTTCAACAAATATTTGTCTGCTTCAAATGTAAAAAGGAATATGTAAGCTGTTTTATGTTTATTTAAAGTAATATAAAACACAAGGAAACAACACAATAAATTTAGAAGTATTTATTAGAAATAAACATTTCTATATAAATAAATATAAATATATAAGCACATATATAAATAAATACATCAAAAGAAAAGTAAATGAGCCAGTGAATTACGTTTATCATTAGAATAACAAATATATTAGACAGGAAGTGAGAAGTTGCTGCAGTAAAAGCTGCCACACACTCTTTCCTTCATCTGGCCTTTGTCTCCTCTTACTCCTATGACTGATGGTGGATAGTGGCCTACAGTTCACATCATTAGCTATTAATGACTTGGTTAAAATTTCCTGTTGTTCAATCCACAGGGCCCTCTACAAATCCATTTTAAGCTCCTATTAAAGACTACACAGGAAAAAGATTTACTATTTATGGAGCAACCTTGAACATAGTTTCTGGCAGGCATCTTCAGAGGCAAGTGCTGCGTCAGCTGAGGTTCCACAATTTCAGTCCTTAAGCTCACTAGCTAGTCTAGACGATAACTCCTCAACAAGCATTTGATAAACATGCATAGGTCAAGGCTATTCAAATCATTTAAATAGAAAACCAAGAAAAAAAATGAATGGAGAGGAGTTTTTTTCCTCACTGAAGGACAAAACAATTATTTAAGAAACATCAATAATATGGTTCCAAAGGGCAATGTATTAATTCAGATGGTTTTACAATCATTTCCTTCCTAAGATAAAAATTGAAAGGGCAAGGAAAGTTTTTATTAGAAAAGAAATTCAAGTTGGCACTGTGATGTACATCACAATAATAAGATCTATAAAATTACATATCTGTGTACGGGAATTGAAAATTCCGTAAAGTTATATGTGAAAAATGTGGATAAAGAGACCTAACATTGACTAATTAGTCCGAGGTTCTCATTATTAAAATTAAGAGGTTCCAGAGCTGAATTTTATGGTTTTATGACTCTAGGTTACACTCCACTTTGCACGTTTATGCAAAATAATGGGCACATATCAAAGAAACAAACGAAAGGCACATAAGACAATTTTACGGTGCCATTCACTCCTTCAGTGTTACGGTTACCACTAGTGCTTAGTATGTTCAGTTCTGTCTGGCATTCCTCTAGCCAAGATTCTGCTTTGCAGTCCTCTCTTTTTAGTTTTGACCATGTAAATAAAAAAATAAATAAATTTTTCTAACTCCTGAATTATCTGTATTTCCTTTTTATTAATATCCTGATAACAAAAAAATTTGCAGTGTCATTCTGATATTATCATCTGCCCAAGTGGATGAGTAAATAAACTGAATGTACATTTCTAAAAAATAATATCATTTTTTAGAATACCCTGAAATTGCATTCTTAGAGCAGTCTCAACAACAGCAATAAATCATGATTAAAAGAGCACATTCTGTCACACAATCCAAATACAGTTCACTCTTCAGAAAAGGGTGACAGTTAATTTCACAGAAATACATTTAACCTGCTTTTTGGTTTGTTGTTGTTGTTTGGACTAAGAAAATGTGCTTTCATTTTTGACATCAGAATTTTCTAATATAAACGAAAGAGTATTGTTCAATATTATGAAATCATATTTCTTTACATGGAAAAACTGAAGCAAATATAAATCAATTTTGGAAGATACTGTATTAGACTTTGGGCCCAAGCACTGACCCCCATCTTTAAAAATGAGAGCTCTACGTAATACATATCTTTGTTTACTCTACTAATTAAGCCCTTTTGTAATATGCTCCAAGAACAGCTAATCTCATACTGCAAGTTATTTCATAGGAATCAGTGTGTTCTAGAAAAACAGAGTGTTCTGCTCTTTTTCAATAAAATCACCTTTTTATCTAGCAATAACTTCTATGAAGTTAAAAACTGTTACACATACCCAATTTGTGGTATGTATATCCACACATTTATAGTCTTACCCAAAGATAAAAGTTTTATAAGTGTGTTCTGTTAAGGGAAGAGCAAGTTTGCTGCTTATAGTAACACCCTGTACATAGTTCATAAATATTTGTTCAAAGGATGACTCATTAAGAAACAAATTCCAGTGAAATGATAAAAATCTAAATTAACTTTTAAGGTATTTGTGCCAGGATCAAACAAGCACATAAACTGAAGTTTAAATGGCCTCTGAAGGCTTAGTCATTAAATAATAGAGTGGAGTTAGTGAGTGAATAAATATGATAAAACACATGTCAGCTCTGAAATATGAGAGCGTGAAGACTGTTATATCACAACGGGACACTAGGTTTCTGGCAGAGTAGTTGGGAAAGTTTGCTCCTGAATGATCAAGTCTTGGCATACAATGGTTACCCCAAACTTGTCCATCTTTCTTATACCTTCTATCTTTTGCTCTGTCTACTCCAGTACAATATATTTATACAGTAATTTTATTGTGCCCAATTTTGTTGTTCTCCTGACTATACGTGAATAAAAATAGATAATGTATTACATTAAAATGTTTTAAAATTCACTCTTTAGCCTTTGGCTAAGTAAGTAAGAGCTATTTATTGCGACTTTTTAAGTGAGAAAGAATGTCAATTTATGTCAAGGATAGTCATGTGGACCCCACCTCTTTTGTTTTTTAAGGAAATGATTTTCCCAGTGTCTGGTGAACATTAACAAGGAACTTCCTGGGTTCTGCCTGCGGTATTACTCTGTATCCGGCTTTTCTTTCTCTCCCACTACTATTCAGAGTCAGATTTCCAAAACTATCTGTGTTCAGACAGCTTTCTCATGTTATTAAATGCTTTACCTGTAAAAGCATCCAATAATTTTTCCCAAAAATCTTCATTTCCAGCCTCACTAGTCTCCTTAACTGACCTGCATCTCACATGCATTTGCCATTATTTCTAGACTGATAGGAATGTAAATATTTATGTACTCTACCTAAAAAAAATATTTGAACATTACTTCCAGCCTAACCAGAAATAGTTTACTCCAGGAACTCACACAAGTTGAGAAAGAGTTTAAAAAAAAAAAAAAAAAATTGTACCTTTCTGAAGTTTAAACTGTAGCTTAACACAATAGTTCTCCAGCTGCAGTCTGGGGATCTTGGCTGTGTCTGAGACCCTTTTAGGGTGCCTGCCAGTAAAAGTCTCAAAGTCAAAGATCCATTCAAAGTTTAGATGCTTTAGACAGATCAATTGATTTTATGTTGCAAAGTATGAAATGTTCATTGAAATGGATTCAGTTTCTACCTTGCAATTAACCTTTAAGAAGGTTTTTTGACAGATTTATTCACAGATATGTCATAAACAATATAATCCAAACATTCAAAGTATACAATTCAATAATTTTTAATATATTCACAGGCATGTACAACCATGTCCATAGTCAATTTGAGAACATTTTCATTACCACAAAGGTAAATCCTATATACTTCAGCTATTATTCCCCATTGGCCCATCCTCTCGGCCATATTATTCCCTCAGCCATAAATAACCCGTAATCTATAAAACTTTATATCTCAATAGATTTGCCTATTCTGGGCATTTCATATAAATGGAACTATATAATATGTGACCTTTTGTGTCTCGCTTTTTTCACTTTACTAATGTTTTCAAGATTGATCCATGTTGCAGCATGTATCACTGATTCATTCCCTCTAATGACCAAGTAATATTCCATTGTGTAGGTTTACCATAATGTGTTTATCTGCAAGTTTAAATAAACTAGCTTAACTAAACAAATTATTTTTCTAAAGTATAAAATTATAAGTAGTACCTTAATTTAATGCTACTGAATTGTTTGCTTAACATATGGGAATATAGTCATTGCCCTCATTTTTTTTTTTTTTTTTCTGAGATAGAGTCTCACTCTGTCACCCAGACTGCAGTGCAATGGCGCGATATCAGCCCACTGCAAGCTCCACCTCTCAGGTTCAAGCATTTCTCCTACCTCAGCCTCGCAAGCAGCTGGGATTACAGGTGTGTGCCACCACGCCTGGCTATTTTTTTTGTATTTTTAATACAGACAAGGTTTCACCACATTGGCCAGGCTGGTCTTGAACTCCTGATCTCAGGTGATCCACCTGCCTTGGTCTCCCAAAGTGCTGGGATTACAGGCATGAGCCTCCATGCCTGGCCCATTGCCTTCCTATCTGCAGCTTCACTTTCCAGTTTCAGCCTGAAAATAAGTGAGTACAGTTCAATAAGATATTTTGGGAGACAAAGAACACATTTACATACTTTTTATGACAGTATATTGTGTTAGTTGTCCTATTTTATTATTAATTGTTGTTGTTAGTCTCTTACTGTGCCTAATTTATAAACTAAACTTTATTATACGTCTGTATAAGAAAGAATGTAGCATATATAGGGTTCTGTACTACCTGCAGTTTCAGGCATCCACTGGAGGTCTTGGAACACATCCCTCCTGGATAAGACTGGATTATTGTAGAGTGCACTGATAGCAACCTCTCCTTTAACAAAATAAGTATTTTGCTGCACTTAGTTTTCAGGGAAATTATACCTCTTTATAGCCATAAAACTTTCTTTATACATACAACTTTTAAATTTCCCAATATTCAGTTAAAATAAAACAAAATTCACTGTATAGCCACATTGTATTTTGTTACCAAGTTCAGTGAACTAAAATAAATACTAAAGATTCCATTATAGTATGGCTTGTAATTATAGATTCAGATGTCTTATTTTGAATTTATGATTGCAAAAGCATAATATGCAGTAATGTATACTCATCTATATATAGACTACCATGTGGTTTTTATATCTCTCTTTGGCATAATAATTAGATTTGATGTGTTTCCTCTTTTATAAATTCCTCAGAGGTCATTAGGTGGAATACAGTTGGCATTTTGCTAGAAAGGAAGTAGCTTCAGCAAATAAGTTTTGGAGACTCCGTCTTCTAAAATTCTTGTCAGATCAGGGGGAAACAAGGAGGAATAAAGCACTTTGGTTTATTAATTAACAAATTAAGATTGTGGTTAAAAATTAACATTGTGTTTCCAGAAAATAGCAGAAAATGCATATATGATTATGAGCACCGGAAAAGGGAAGATAGTCTTAATAAAATCAATTTCAGCAGAACTTAACATGAAAAAGGGAGGGAAAGGGGTCAGGTGCTGTGACTCAGGCCTGGAATCCCAGCACTTTGGAAAGCCAATGGGCAAGGACTGCTTGAGCCCAGGAGTTCAAGACCAGCCCGGGTAATATAGTGAGACCCTGTCTCTAATTTTTAAAAGTGGGGAAGGGGAAAGAATGAATAGCAAATGAAACTAGCAAAGCAAAAAAAAAAAAAAAAAAAAAAAGAAGACATCTCAAAATAAATAGTGTGAAGTAAGATATAGACATAAAACAACTATACAAATTTCATACTAAAATAAAAAAGGGCTGAATTATCTCCTTAAAATACAAGATTGTCATCTTGGATTATCAAAAAAACAAACACACTTAAAGCAAATGATATAGAAAAGTTGAAAATACTGGAATGGGTCAAAAGATGCTCTGCAAATTCAAACAAAATGAAAGTAGGAGTGGTAATGTTTATGTCAGATAACAAGATGGAAGGTGAAAAGCAGCAGCAAGGTTAGATGACAGTATATAATTTAAAAGTATGGTTTGAGGCAACTCTCCTAAACACATTCACCAAACAACATAGAAGGTAAAAGTAAGTTATTAAAATTTATCCAAGAAGTTGAAGAGCTGAAATCCATAGAGGAGACTGAAAAGGTGATTAAAGATGTACCATTAAAAAAACAGCTGGACCAATGGTGCAAAATAACCTCTAACAAAAATAAAATAATAATATCTTTTAAATTAACCAGGTCATTCAATGAATGGAAACATCCCACTTTAACTTTATTATAATAACCTGATCTAGATAAAAGCAGAACGAGCAAAAAAGGCTATGGAGTAAATTTTGCTATTGACTAGATATTGTTTAATTTAAACAGTCTAAATTAAACTTTAGTAAATTTAGGAGAAAAATAATCAGCTCACAGTGATGACAAAAAGTATTGTTTTTCATTTCATCTAGGATGCCACTGATGATAAAACACATCCTGATTTTGGAGATATTAAAGTGTCTCTTTTCTCGAGTTCACAGCATCTCAGCATCGAACACACACAGTCAATTTAGCACGGAGCTAAAGAGCATGCAGGACCTAGGAAAGGAAAGCTGGTTGGACTCCTTCTTGCCCACAACCTCACTAGAGGAAGTTGGAGGTGAGGCATTTTATCACTGGCTTTCAAGAAGGTTAAGGCCAGGAAAGGAGAGCAACTTCACCTAGTGACAGTAATATGGAAGTGACTTACTGGCCAAGATGTAGGAGATATATTTTAAACAAATGTTTTTCAACATTTTGTTTTTCCTCTTTATTACCTTTTTAGACATTTGTCTAGTCATGTTCCATGCAATTTTATTACCGTAAGTATGTTATGTACTTTTTGATGTACTGTATATGTATATCTGTGATTTATACACAAAAAATGCAGTTTTTTTCCTCCCCCAAGAGCCAGTTTTTGCCCCCTTGGGAAGATATCATTCTCATAGAGAATGCATGTTTTAAAGTTATATCACTGAATATTAGTATTGTGTGATGCAACTTACATTCCTTTTACTCTAATTTGTGAAATTTCAGTGGGTCACCACAATTTGTTTTAATCCTTACGAGAAAAAGACTCAATACCATATTTGTGAAGCCACTGTGGAGAAATCGTTTAGATTAAGCAATTAAGTAAAATGAGTCAGTTGGAGTTTTTCTGGCGTGAAGTCAACTGCTGGGATGTTTTCCCATCTTTCCCATTACTGGAACCTGAAAAAAAAAGTCTCGTGCCTTCAGAAATAATCCGCATATAATTTGTAAGTCATTAGTATTGCAAACATTCCATGCTCTTGTCATATATCTTGTTTAGAATTGAGTCGGTATATCACATAATCATAGTCAATCAAAGAGGAAATTCTACCATAAAGCTGGGATCACATGACATTAGCATGTTTAAACAAATTTATTTAAATGCTCTTCACAGCTATATTTATCTTACTACATACTTTAAAAATAAAATTAAGAAAAATAGTTTATAAAAGTTGTCACATATGCACACACATACAGAGAGAAAAATGTTTCCTCCTCCCTTATTAAATCATTCTACCCTTCTTTGAAGTAACTCTTGATCTCAGTTCTCTATGGACTATGTGCTTTATTCAGCAGAGGAGCGAGTTCTTTGCCATGGATTTGGTTGGGCAAGGAAGAATCAGGAGGCATGCATCTCTGTCCAGCTCTGCTCACCTTGTTCACTGATAGTGTCTCTTGCCCAGGTCAAAAGTTCAAGACCAACCTGAGCAGAGAACAGTCTCAGAAACAAAAAATAAAAATAGTATCTCTTTCCTGCCTACCCAAGGTGAAAATGCACAGCTTTATGCCTCCGTGAT